>NC_058130.1:692658740-692687287 GCF_016433145.1 Gracilinanus agilis | reverse complement strand
TCTCTCTCTCTCTCTCTCTCTCTCTCTCTCTCTCTCTCTCTCTCTCTCCAACTTCCCACTCATTTCCAAGTCACATCTCTATAGCTATCGTACTTCTACATAGTACTATTTCCTCCTCCAATTCCATGTCCAGCTCCGGATAAGGGCAATAAATTCTCTACTAAATATTTTAAAATATCATTTTGCTGATCCTTATAACAGTCTTGTGATTTTGACCTTATTATACCCATTTTTGTATTTGAGAAAATTCAGGCAGATAGAATTTAAATGACTTGGTCAAGGTCACACAACTAGTAAGTGTCTAAGACCAGACATAATCCATCTATCCATATGTGAGCTCAAGAATAATGGTAACTTTCCAGAACAAAGTTTTACCACTGGCCACCACTCCCTTATGTGTGTTGCTTCTTACATAAATTTTACCAGTGTTGTATATCAAAGAGACCATGATACCATAGTTTCTGAAGAACTAAAGAAGAGCATGCACAGAGGGTGTTGGAGAGGAGAATGTTGAGGTGAACAGGTTGCGCCATGTGAAGAACTCTGTATAACTCTGCATAATGTCCTCATCTAGGCATTTTATGATTAGAGAAGATGGTCAGTTCTTTTGGCAAGTGTAAGAAAAATTATGGACTGTTACAATGACCTGTTTTACCCTTATGATTTCAAGAATAAGGCAGAGAGGCATGTTGCATAGTCTCCAAGAATCAAACTTGGAAAAGTCATGGTCAAGAGTTGTACAGGATGAGCAGGGATAGATGGGATTCAAGTTGCATCATTAGATGGTACTCCCAAATCAGAAATGATAAGCTGATTACATGGTGACAATGCTAGGGTTCCCAAAGTAAAGTGAAGAATAAGTCAACCATTAATTGTGACATAGGCACAGAAAAGCAGTGGACTTATAATCAATATACAAATAAGGTTTGAGCCCCAAATATTTCATCTAAGATCTAGGTAAGTCACTTTACCCTTTAAGCTTCAATTTCCTCAACTGTAAAATTGAAGATGGGGACTGAATATATGTGGTTTCTAGACCAGAGAATTATGAGCAAAAGTGCTTTTGTAAGTGCTATAGAAATGTAAGAGAGCGATCCTCAAAACCAGGAAGATCTGGGCTCAATTCCCTCATATGGCATATATTGGCTCTAGGACTCTAAGCAAGTCACTTCAATTATTAATATTCTAGAAAATTAATAAGTTTAAGAGAAGGTTACAGCATACATTTGTTGAACTTTCCTTGGGGCAACCAGGTGGTTCAAAGGGATAGAGAGCCAGTCTTGGAGTCAGGAGGACCTGGCTTCAAATCTGACCTCAGATAGTTTCTAGCTGTGTGACCCTGGACAAATACTTAACCCCATCTACCTACCCCTTGCCCTTTCGTCTTAGAGTTGTTACTAAGACAAAATGTAAGGGTTTTGTTTCTTTTTTAGAGAAGTTTTCTTAACTGAGAGTTTTCTAAACAAATTAAATCTCAGTTTTAGTCATTGTCTCTCTCCTTATTCTTATAAAGCTGGTATGAGAGCAAGAGAAAGAAGTGGGGAAGAGACAACACAGGAGTCTATTCTACTGGTGTTACCTTGGACAAGCTGCTTTCTCATATTTAAAATGGGAATAATAATCCCTGTTCACCAACCATAGGGTTGCTTTTATGAGGAAGAAACTATAACAATTGTGAAAGAGCATTGTGCCTATAAAATTGCTAAAGAAACAGATGCTATGATTAAGGTTCTTACAGTATTTCAGAGTCACTTGAAGATCTTTCTCAGTGGGAAAACTTTTGGAATTTTTGAAACCAAATGAGTGGGGCAGGCTTTTGATCTTTGGGGTGGTAATTGCAGGTAATATAAGCCATCTGCCATCTGTGACTATTCTTTTAATTTGTGACACTCCTCACCCCAGAAAAATGCTTCCTCTTCATGAAACTTAATAATGCTACCTAGTCAGGGCCCTCTTTTTTCCCACGGTTTGAATGAGCGACTGACCAATGGCCAGAATTTATAGTGTTCTGTTAGATGGAATTGATTTAATCTTTATACCAGAAACTGATGCTAGACCAGAACCTTTACTCACCCTTAAGCTCAAGTGCCTTGCCATATTGGATGTTAATTGAAACAAAATAATATCATCATGAGAAAATGCCATGAAGTAGAAAGAGTGCTCAACTTGGAGTCAGAAGATGTGGATTTCAATCTTAGCTCATCATATATAAGATTTACTGCCATGAACAAGTCATTTGATCTCTCTTAACCTTAGCACATACATCTATAAATTGGAGGTGTCTATTTCTGAGAAGATGGTAGTGAGAAAGGTCACCAAGTAGCCTCTGGTTGTTTTTTCAGTATTCCTCTCAAAAATAAAAATAAAGGGGCAGCTGGGTAACTCAGTGGAGTGAGAGTCAGGCCTAGAGACAGGAGGTCCTAGGTTCAAACCCGACCTCAGCCACTTCCCAGCTGTGTGACCCTGGGCAAGTCACTTGACCCCCATTGCCCACCCTTACCACTCTTCCACCTATGAGACAATACACCGAAGTACAAGGGTTTTAAAAAAAATAAAAATATTTTAAAAAGAAAATTAAAATGAGAATGACAAAAGCAACAGTGTCCATCTTATTAGATTGTTATGAAGATCCAAAGAACTAAGGATGTAAATAAACATAGTAAAAGTAGGATTTGAGGGCTTCTAAATCAAGACAATGAAGAGATCTCAAAGACCATCTAGGCTCTCCTTTCATTTCATACAGAGGTCAAATGACTTGCCTGAAGTTAAAAAAGGAATAAAGAAGTGGAACTAGATAAAGTGCTCTGGAAATTCTATGCCTGAAGGCCACCATGACAATATAATAATTAATATTAGACCATGGAGACATTTGAAAAATTTATCTTTGTCTTGTGAGGAATTTCAGCTTGATACCTGTCCCTTAACCCCTGCTCCCTGTAACCAGACTACAAAGACAATGATGAAATAATCTCTGATCAAAAAGTTAGTGGAGGAAACAAACTATGCACAGCAAAGTAAATACAAAGCATTATCCAAAAAGAATACTAATAATGGAGGATGAGGAAAGGCCTTTCATAGGTCTAAGCTCTGCTATAAAGGAAGATAGATCTGTTCTAAGCTGTTGAATCTGCTCTAAATACCTTACACTTTTCAATCACATCCTACTTTTCCAATCTTTAATTTTCAGTCTTTTAATTCCCCCTCCCCCAACTTTAAAATGAAAATGATCTTAGGTGTTATGGAGACTGGGAGGACTGATTGAAGTGGAGGATGATAAGGGTTTGGAATTGGTTGTTGATTCAGAATGGGAGTAGGTGGGGAGGTATTCAAGGGGAATTTCAAAGGATAACAACAACAGGTATTGAGGACTGACTGACTGTAGGAAGTCAAGTGAAAGAAAGGGTCCAAGAAGATACCCAGGCTTTGAGCTCAAGGGAATGGAAGGATGACTAGAGTTTTGACTTAGGAAGCTAGAAAGAAGAGTGCATTTGAAAAGGAAGATGATGAGTTCTGTTTTGGAAGGATTGAATTTAAAGTGGCTTTAGCACATTTGGAGTAGAAGAGGGCAAAAGGATATCATTGGTCTTTGAGGTGTTAATTAAGGCCATGAAACAGTGACATATATTTTTGGAGATGGCCAGTAAAGGACTTTATATTGCTTGACTGCATATTTGTTACAGGGATTTTGTTTTCTTCTCTCCTTCCACTTAATTGCAGTGCCTTTCCTCTGTTCATCATTTCCAATTTATCCTGTATTTACCTTACTTGTAAATAGTTGTTGCATGTTTCTCCCTATTAGAATATGACATTCCTTCAGAGCAGGGATGGTTTTTTGCCTTTATTTACATCACTAGTGATTAACAGGGACTGACAAATGGTAAGTAAATAAAAGTTCATTGACTACTGACTGACAACTTTCAAGAAAGGGGTTGAGATGGGAATGAGAAAATATTAAATTGCATTAACTGGAAAAGTAAAATTTAACAAACAACTCATACCTATAGCTCTTACCTCACTATTGTTATTCAGTTTCCAGTGAGATAGTGTTATTCTAAAGCATTTCACGAACTTTAAAACACTATATGAGTGTCAATTATTATTATTATAATAATTCAAAAATGGGATTGTCATTTATATTCAAGGATCTTTGACATACAGTACCAGAGAAAACCCCTACATTTAGGTGAACGAATTGGAACAATTCCCTTATAAAATCAATAGTCTATATGTCTTCACTGTGGCCATAGTATTAAAGTTCTTTAAAACAAAGAGTTGATCTTTGCAGTGTGACCTCAGTGGCCAGTTCCCCAATTTGTTCTTAGGAACAATAGGAGTTGGCCACTCACTCTGAAGATGGATTTCTTAGCCAACTTATTTCATCAAGGTAAATGGTTGCAGAGAGGGATCCTGGTTATTGTCAAGAACTGGTTTAGATATTTCTCCTCCCTGACAATTTCTGCTTCCTGGCTCTCTCCATGGTCTGAATTCTCTCTTTTCAGGAAACCTGGTGGGATATACTTGGTCTTTTGCCACTCACTTTCTTGCCATCTGGAATAGGTCTAGAATCCCTCGCCACCTCATTATTCTGTGATCTCCTTTTATATCTTATTTGCAGACTCTTCTGTCCTCCCCTTGTCTGACTTTTCTTTCATTCTTCTCTCCCTCTGCCAAAATGAGCTCAGCACTAAAATTCTACAGGGTTGCTTGGTATTGGAGCCTATGTTAAAAACTTAGGTCCAACTCCCACAGTCTGACTTGGTAACCACTGATAGCTCCTTAGGGAAGGATTGGCTAGACATAAGATGATTAGAAAATAACCAGGAAGTCTAGTGATGATTGAACTTAAGATAAAAATATAAGCCAGCAATGTAGGTCTTTGTTTTCTGTTGTTTTTTAAGGTACGAATCTGACCCACAGGTAAGACATTGTAGTTTATTGGAAAGAGCATTTGGCTAGCTGGAGGAAACCTAGGTTCTAGTGCCATTTCTGCTTCTAATTTATTTTGCAGAGGAGTAGAGACAGACAGATAGACACAGAGACATAGAGAGAAAAGAGAGAGAGAGAGAGAGAGAGAGAGAGAGAGAGAGAGAGAGAGAGAGAGAGAGAGAGAAAGAGAGAAAGATTGAAAAGCTATAATTTCATTGAAATAGGAAACTTACAGTGAGAAAACACTCTCAAAATACATTTAGATTGGCAACTTTTCTATAAATTAATCTTAGATAGTCAACTAGAACATGGAGAGGTTAAGTGATTTGTTACAAATACTCTTTGGGTCTGAAGCATTCTTTGAAACTAGCTCTTCCTCACTCCAAAGTTAGCTTTTTTTTCTTTGTCATGTTGCTTAATTGCTTAATTATACTGTTGTGTGATTATTACATTATAGTAGCTATTAGTAATTACAATTATCATATTAATGATTTTTTTCATAACAGCCCTGTCAAGTATTATTGTCTCTACTTTATAGGTGAGAAAAGTGCTGAAGTGGCCCATCCAAAGTCATACAGCTTAAAATAATAGATAAGAGAATCACAGTAATTGTTGCATCACTAATACCATCGCCCACTCTTCTCGATACTTCTTCCCTGGCTCTTTGTGACAATGATCCCTTTAGCTTTCCGCCTACTTGTCTGACTACTCATTTGGAATTTCCTTTGCTGGATGAACATCCATTTTCTTCCTCCTCATGTTTTATCTATGAATAGTCCCTGAAGCTGTCTCTTCCTTGCTCTCTCTACTCCTTGTCTCTTCTGATCTAACAATTTATCATGGATTCTATTCTTATCTCCCTGCAAATGGTTCCTAGGTACTCTATCTAGCCTGAATCTTTTCCTGAATTTCCTTCCTTTATCACCATTTGCCAGTTGAGCATTTATGTTCCCACAGACATCTCCAATTCCACAAATCTAAAACAGAATCCACCCCCCACACACACACACACACACAAACACATCTCACCCTTTCCCCTAACTTCTCTCTTTCTGTTATAAGTACCATTATCCTTCTGGTTACTCAGGTTCACAACTTTGTAATTACCTTTTACTCTTTTCTGTCCCTAATCCATCCATAATCTATTTAGGTGCAAAGTCTTCTCAATTATAATTCCTAATATCTTTCACCTCTGAATTCTATTCACATGATCGCCACTATTGCAATAGCCTACTAATTGGTCACTTTGCTTTAAATATGTTCTCTCTCTAATACATGCTCCAAACAGAAGTCAAAATAATATTCTTAGAACACAGATTTGACCAATCTTTCCCCTACTTAAGAAATATTTAGTGGTTCCTTTTTGCCTATAGGACAAAATATAGCCTCCTCTGTTTGGCATTTAAATCCTTTCACTGTCTAGCTCTAGGCTGCTTTGCCAGTGTTAATATCAATCCCTGCCACAAATTCTGTATTATCATCCAACTGGCCTGTAGTTTCCCATAGCATCACCAGTTTCCATCACCAGAGTTCCCTTCTTGTCTCTGCCCTTTTCAGAATCCCTGTCAATGCTCAACTTGTGTCACATTCTGAATTAGATTTTTCCAGATTATCCAATATTATTTCATATTTGCTTTGTATATATTTTGTAATTATGTATTTATGTACCCTTTATTTTTTTGTAGTAGAATGCAACTTCTTGGAGGAGGAAGGACTTTTTTTTGTGTTTGCATCCTGGCTTTCTAGTATAGTACCTAACATGTATCAGGGGGCTTAAAAATATTTTAATGAATGTATAATGAATGTAAATATTCTACCCAGAAGTCCCTTCTCATTGAAAAAAATTCTGATTTTTTTTCTTCAGGTTTCCATCCGGCTAGATGGAGAGAACAAAGCTGTAGAGTATAATGCTGTGGGGGTGATGAAGGATGCTGTCCGGGTGGTCTTCCGGGGTGTGCCAGTCAGTGACTTGTTTGACCGAAACTGGCACAAGATCGCTCTCAGTATTCAGGCCAAGAATGTGTCCCTCTACATTGACTGCAAGCTCGTCCAGACACTGCCCATTGAAGAGAGAGAAAACATCGACATCCAGGGAAAGACAGTGATTGGGAAGCGCCTCTATGACAGTGTGCCCATTGATGTGAGTTCTCTTCAGCCTAATGAAGCTCCAGTGCAGCTACTTCTCGTGGCCTTGGGCTTCCAGAAGAGCTATTGCTAGCTTCACATAGCTCATGAATTCTTCCCTGAATCCATAAACATGGTCCCTTAACTGGTAAATGCTAATTAAATCTGAATGACATCCTGCTGTCCAAAGCAATATGGCACAGGGAGGAGGAATATTCCTACCTCTAGTCACTTTGTGACATCTGGTATTTAATATTTTATCTATGACTTAGGAAAAGGCATATATAACATTAGTATCCAATTTGAAGCTGATACAATACTAGGAGAAATAGCATACTCTGTGATAGGATACAAAAATATAAGCATGGTACAACAGTGGATTGAATATAAGAAAATGAATTTTAGTAGGACAAATGTAGATTTTAGTGTTTATGTTTAAAAATCAACTTCATTGGTATAAAATGGGGAAGACAGGTTTCAGCAATTTATTTAGAAAAAAAATCTATGGGTTTACTGGTTTTGCATTCTCCATTTGAATCTAGAGAAGGTCTAATGCAATTTTGTGCTACATAGAGGAACATAACTTCCAGGAATAATAACTATCCTAGACAAATAACATCTGGAATATTGTATTTAGTTCTGGGCATCACAGTTTAAGAAGGACATTGATATATTCCCAAAGGAAGCCAAACAAGATGGTAGATGGCATCTCTTTCATGTCACTGAGTATTATGTTAAGGAACTAGGAATGGTTAATTGGAGAGGAGATGACTAGGGGAGGCCATAATCCTGCTGGCAAAGAACTTGAAAGGCTACAATATGAAAGAGGGATTAGACTTGTTCTATGGCATCCTAGAAGACAAAATTAGGAACAACATATGGAGTTTTGAAATAAAACTATGCATAACGTAAGGAAGCATTGCCTAATGATTAGAAATATTCTCAAAGGGATTGGCTGCCTTGGTACACATGGCTTTTGATTAGAAGTTTTCACTTAAAGACTGGATGATGATTTGTCCATGATTTTTATTGGAAATTCTTTCTTTTTCAGTCTAGGTTGAATTAGTTGGCTTCTGAGCAGGGTTCCTACACTAAAATTCTATAGAAGTGAAGAACCCATAGATGGCCATTGGCTATTCATTCCTCTTCTCAAAGCATCAGTTTCCTCATCTGAAAAATGAGGATAATAATAATTAAATAATCTACTTCACAAGATAACTTTGATGAAAGAATCCTGTCAAATTTGAAGCACTATACATATTATACACAAAGTTAAACTTACAACAAGGTGATTTGAGGAAGCCAAAGACAGGATCATTTACATTGAATAATATGTCTTCGCTTTACTAGAATATTTGATTCTTTACTAAGAACATTACCTAAATAGTGAGACAAAAAAGACAACCTGAGCTTAGGAATAAGGACAATTTAGGAGTGTGTGATGCAGTAGTCAGGTCTAGCTTCCTAGATTAGGTGAAGCTAGACCTTGATGGACATGGAGGAGCCCAAGAGGTGTAAGGAAAAATGAAGGCATAAGGAAGGAAGGCTTTCAGATGAATGATTAGAAAAGAAATATAGGTGATGCTGCATAAGGTAGAAATGACCATACCTCTGTTTGGCGATGATTTTGTGACTCATTTTCCTCTTCTACATTCTCCCCCACTCACAAGAAGAATATTGTTGCCTTCTGCTGCTCCCCTTCCTCAGAGAGAAAGAGTTAAAGGGGAGAGGAGAAGGAAGAAGAGAAGATGGGGAAAAGAGAGGAAAGAAAGAGATCAAGGGAAGAGAAGAAAGGAAAGTAGAGAACAGTAGAGGAGAGGCAGGTACCTCAGAAGACTGGTGTCTTCAAACCTCATCCATTACTTCCATTCTATTTTGTCCAGTCCTTTTTAGTCATGTCTAACTCCTCATGACTCCATTTGGTGATTTCTTGGCAAAGACACTGGAGTGGTTGGTCATTTTCTTCTCCAGCTCATTTTATAGAGGAGGAAACTGAGGCAAAAAGGGTTAAGTGACTTTCCAAAAGTCACTCAACAAGTAAATTTCTTAGTCTGGATTTGAACTCAGTCTGTCTTACTCCAGGTATATCATGTGCTAAAACTTGGCCCTGATGATTAGAATTAATATAATACTTTCCTCATTTAGTTCTTTATTCTAGAGTAAATATGTGAGTCTTTGGAAATGTTCATTTTTTTTAAGGAACAAATCAGTTCTGGATCAAAGAGGAACTGCTGCCCTGTTAATAATAGAAAGCTAGCTTCTCTGTCCACAGCAAGGATTTTGCCAACTTTAAAGCACTATAAAAAAGTGTATGATTGATAGTAGTAGATTAGTAGAAGCTAGTAAGTATGGTAACACGGCATAGTGGAAAATTTACTAGATTTATAGTCTGTGCTTAGGTTTTAGTTTTAAATTTAGAGTCTGAACTTAGGTTTTAGGTCTAGATTTAGGTTCAAACGCCATCTCTTTTTAAAAATTGCATTCATTTATTTATTTAGTTATTTAGTTTAGACTATTTCTCCATGGTTACATGAATCACGGTCTTCCCCTCCCCTCCTCCCATCCCCCCCATAGCCAACAAGCAATTCAGCCAGGTTTTACATATATCATTGATCAAGACCTAATTCCATACTATTAATATTTGCAGTAGAGTGATCATTTAGAGCAGTGGTTCCCAAACTTTTTTGGTCTACCGCCCCCTTGCCAGAAAAAATATTACTTAGCGCCCTCTGTCACACACTATCACTGCCCCCTTATAGTTATTCACCTCCCCAAATGCACCTGTGGCCATCACCGCCCCCCTGGATCGCTGCAGCACTCACCAGGAGGCGGTGGTGCCCACTTTGGGAATCACTGATTTAGAGTCTACTTCCACAATCATATATATCCCCATTGAACTATGTGATCAAGGAAATGTCAAACCGCATCTCTGACCATTCCTGGGTGATCTTGGGGAAGTCATATAATCTCTCAGGGCTTCAGTTCCCCCATCCAGAAAATGAAAGGGTTAGACTAGGTGGTCTTTAAGGTACTAGCTCTAGCTTATTGATCCTATCATCTATGCTTATTACTCCATGATTCTCTGATTTCTAAGGTCCCTTCCAGCACTAATTTCTGCAATAGTTTGAACTATACAGATTATCTCTATGTTTTTTTTTCAAATTACTTTTACTGAACCTCAGTTTCTTCATCCATAAAGTAAGGAAATTGGACTAGAAGTCTCTGTGTTCCCTTCCAGCATTAGTATTTTTGGCCCTGTCCTGTAATTTTAAATTGTTATACAAAGGGAAGGTATTAGAATGAGGCATAAGTTTGGTTCTGAGGAGGCTGACAGTAGAGAGGAGAGATTAGACATGCACATCAATGACAAGAATATATTTCTTCTTAAGCTCTGAGTTATCCTTCCTGTGCCTTCTCCCCGTTGGTAACTCTCCCTGGCTCTCTATGCAGTACCAGGAATTAACAAGAAGCAACTGTCCTTTAACTTGTCTATTGTTTACCTTTATATTCAAGAGGTTTTTGGTCATTCCTGAACCACCTTGTTTTTTTCAGCAGACAAGTAACTGACTGTACTAATGAATCTTTGATTTTGTAGGTTACTTATCTGCCTAAGTAAGCGAATAAGAACTTTCCTAGCACTTTGAAGTTTGTCTGCCTTTCTTATTAAAGAAGACATCTTGGCTTTACTGCAGGTGCTTCAAAACCCCAGTTTGAAGGGATCTGGGATATGGTCTTAGTAACTCTCTAGAATATAGTTCATGCATTAAACAAGATGACAAATGAGTTGGATTTTTTTGCTTGTTTTCCCAGGGAGAAAAGAAAAACAAGCATTGTAAACATTCTATTTGAACTTAAAACTAAGCTTACTTTTCAGAAATGAAATGAATTCACAGTTTCATATGGATTTAGCATTTGGAGAGAACATGAATTTTTACCTATGAAACTGAATCATGAAAATTGATAGTCGAAATGGTCCTTGCATAAAAGAAAACTGGATTTAGAATCAGGATGCCTGGGTTTGAATCCTACCACTGCTATCTATTACCTGGGTAACCTGTGTTTTCCTCATCAGTAAGATGAGACAGTTTGATGAAATAATCTGTACCATCCCTTTTGTAGGATCTGAAATTCTCATGGTACCAGGATCAGCTAGGCAGAGTCTGCAAATAGATTTAAAACTGGAACTATTTTTAAAGCACACTAATCCCCTCATTTTACAGGTGAAGAAACTGAGACTACAAAACAGACTATACAAGGAAAGAAAAAGAACTAAATTATAATGTCCAAGGCTCTTTCCGCAGCCAGTGATAAAATAATTCTAAAAACAAGGACTAAATGACATCAGACTTGTTGGTGATGCAAAGCTAATATTCTTGGTGACTCAATAGGGATGTAAAAATATTTTGACAAAATAAAACCCCAGGCTGAATCTAATAAAGTGAAATTAAAAGATAAAAATAGAGACTAGACCTGTGGTTTCATTAAGATGAGGAATTCTCAATTGAGGAAACTCTATGTATTGATGCAGGTGGGTGTCTTTTTTTTTTGTAATTTAGAGTTTTAGAGAGTTGCTACACAATTAGCATGTCTAAGATACCAGATCTTTCTTAGCTTTAAGTGTGGCTCTTATCTACTACACCATCCTAACTCTCACACTGAACCCCCCCTTTTTTTAAACCTTTACAGTCTGTCTATACAAATTATTGGTTCCAAGGCCAAAGAGTGTAAGGGCTAGTCAATTGGGGTTAAATGACTTGTCAGGAATTCACACAGTTAGCAAGTGTCCACTTAGCTGCCCCTCATGTTGAAACTTAATAAGGATAAATAAGTCCAAAATATACGGTTTAAAAAAAAAGGAAAGAAAAGAAGAAATTCAATTTTACGAATTCAAAATGTGGGGCACTGTGGATAAAGCACTTAGCTTTGAGTCAGGGAGACCTCAGTCACTTCCTACTTGTTTGATCCTGGGCAAGTCACTCAATCTCTGTCTGCCTCAGTTTATTCATCTGTAAAATGGTAATTGGGCAGCTAGTTGGTATACTGGATAGAGCACTGGGCTTGAAGTTAGGAAGACTCTTCAAATCCAGCCTCACACTGTGTGCCCCAGAACAAGTCACTTAGCCATGTTGTCCTCTATTTCCTCATCTATAAAATGAATTGGAGAAAGAAATTGCAAACCACTCCAGGATCTTTGCTGAGACAACCCCAAATGAAGTCAGGAAGAGTTTGCCATGACTGAAAAATGATTGATCACAAAATGGTGACTATAATGATTTCTACCTCTCAGGGTAGCTGTGAGGATCAAATGAAAGAATAATTATAAAGTACATAGCACAATACTTGGCACATGGTGAAGGTTATAAATGTAATATCTATTATTATTATTATTTAAAGGAATCTGGGGTTGTTTTATGGTCTCCAAGATCAATATGTCTCAACAGGGAAACATGGCAGCAACTAAAAAAACCCAATGTCATGTTGGCTTCATTCAGAATATCGTGTCTACAGGGAGAGAAGGGATACTTCCCATGGATTTTGACTATACAGTGTCCCAAAAGCCGCAGTGCAGTTTTAGCTATTAAAATAAGTAGAACAAGTCTAATTTCTCTTCTCTGTGATCACCTTTCAAAAAACCAGAAGAATGTTAATGTACTTTAAGGTATTCAAGCTGACAATTGCAATAAGACTTTGGGGACACCTTTTATGTGGAATACTATGTTGTCTTCTGGCCACTATATTTTAGGAAAAAATAGTCTTAAAATGGAGCATGTCTAGAGGGATAGCAACCAAGACAGTCAAAGAGTGAAAATCCTGAAACAGGTATATGTTCCAGAGAGGCAGATTTAGATTGAATATAAGAAAAAAGCTTACTTATATTTAGATTTATATCAAAAAATACAACAGGCTGTCTTGTGAGCCTGCATGATATTTCCTTTATTTGATATCTTCTCAAGTGAAGACTGGATAACCACTGGTGGGAGAAGGTAGAGAAGGGATTCTTATTTGGGTAAGAGTCAGTCTAGATGACTTCCAACTCTGATATTCTGATACTTAAGAAACTTATGGTAAAATGATAATAATACAGTATATTCTGTGTGTATTTTCCCCCCAAAGAACAAATTATCAAATATTTACCAGCACATTCCTGCCTCCTTCCCCCCTCTTTTTTTTTAAACCACAAGTTCAAAATCTCATCACTACTACCTTTAAATATATGACCCCTTTGGCCAAATGAAAGCTTAATTAGTGTTTGTGAAACTCCACGGCTTTCCAGATATGGGAAGAGCATTTGTTAATCTGTGATGATCAAGTTCCTTCAGGAAGCAGTGACCAATTTCTTATTCCTTTTTTGATGGCCATCTTTCCTGATCTTACATGATTTGACTTGATCCTGACATGACTTGGCTTGACCCCATAAGTTCAGCCTTCTATCATTTTGCATTACCAATCCAGCAGCTTACAACTTTAGAGAGATGAACAATAAAGAGCCCTCAAACTCATATTTCTGACATGATATCCCAATATGTCATTGTTTTATTGGGCCCTGGTGCCTCACTTCACTTGGTCAAGCCTAGGCCAAAGCAGTTCCATTTTTATAGAAAACACAGGATTGTAGAAATACATACACCTGGCTCTAGAGCTGAGAGAAAATTGCCATTTGTCTTCTGCTCTTTGAAGCAGCATTTAAAGTGGTTTTCAGGTCAGAAATCATCTGGGTTCTCTTGGCTTAACCCTGACTTAAGAGACTCAATTCTAAACAAGGGTTTATTTCTGTAGGTGAGAAATACTTCTTTCTGGCATACTCCTTGTCTTCCCAACAGAGAATGGTCTTTATCATGGAAAAGTGAAAACTTAATGTGAGGTGTTGGTAATGGGTGAATTATAGGACTTTATTCTTAAAAATATGAAATGTAATGATAGAAAAGATCTTAGATATGTTAGTTATTTTTCAGAGATATTACAAATGGAATACCTACTAAGGCAGGGGTTGGCAACGTATGGCTCTCGAGCTATATCTGGCTCTTTTGAGGGCCAGATATGGCTTTTTCTGCAGGAGCCATAAAGTCAATTTTTTTCAGGCACTGTTACAGGAGCGGCACTGTGAGCACTGTACGGCTCTCACGAAATTACATTTAAAAAAATGTGGCATTTATGGCTCTCATGGCCAAAAAGATTGCTGACCCCTGTGCTAAGGCATATATTAGATTAGATACTCTCTGAGGCCCCTGTCAATGCTTCAGAGCTTCTGTGATTCACATTATGGATCCTCTTGATTTGGGGAGTTCTGATTTATAAGAAATCTTTCTTTCATCTTATGTTGAGTCAAATTTTTCTGTTCATGCCTTACTCTGTCAATATCCAATGCAATAAACTTCAATGACATTTTCTAAGATCAAATAGAACACTTTCTGTTGGGCTTTTAAAGACCTTCCAAACCTGGCCCCATCCTACCTTTCTTGCCATCTTACAGTATTATTGTCCTTTGTATGGTCTTCAGTCCAATGATACCGTTTTTTACTTCTTACTGTTTGTTGCACATGTTACTCTGTGTCCTAACATGGTGCCTTTTCTGTAATGTCCCCAAAGCATGGAATGTTTCCTCATTCACATCTTCTGGTGTCCATGGCTGAGTCCATGAGGACTCAGCTCAAATCTGACCTTCTGGAAGAGGCCATTTATAGTCTCTCTTAATTTATATTTCCTTCCTTCTGAGATTATTTTCCATTTATAGATGTGTGGTACAGAGGATGAAGTTCTAGACATGTAGTCAGGAAGATCTGATTTCAAATCTTGTTATGGAAACTGCCTACTGATGGGACACTGAGCAAGCCATTTAAACTCTACCTGCTCCAGTTTCCTTTTTTCGTAAAATCAGGATAATAGACAGGTTTTATATATATATATATATATATATATATATATATATATATATATATATATATATATATAAAACCATTAAATATACACTTAAATATTTAATTAATTAAATGATTTTAATTAATTAGATATTAAACCATTAAATATATGTGTCTGTATATATATATATGTATATATATATATATCTTATATATTTATTTATTCTTATTAGCCCTAGTGTTCAGCCCAGTTGCTTGGCATTAGAGTAAGTGCTCATTAAATATTTGTCAACTACACCTTTCACCCATTGTGTTTAGTGCAATACTCTCTGGGATCAAGCCTATTGAACCCAAAGATAGCTATCACAAGCTGCATACACATATCCTCTAAAAGGTTAAAGTATTCATTGCTGAAGATGGGAATCATAGGATTGAAGACCTTATGGATAAAAGGGGTTTTAGAGGTCCTTCAGTACAATCCATTCAATAGCTGGGGAAGACCAAAGAACTTGTGGCTGGTAGCCAGTACACTAGACACAGAAACCCAAGTGCCTGTTTCTTTGAGTCTCTGAGTTTAAAATGTCCATGAATTATTGTCACCATTTTTAAAATGCATCTACCATTGATGGCTAGATAGGCTTATGTCATTGGCTTTCTTTTGAGTCTGGGGAGACAAACCAGGTCCATATAACAGAGCAGACTAGGACCCAAGGGGATGTCTCAGGTAGAGTAAAAATGCATCCTGACTCAATGGATAGTGTTCTTGGCATGTTATTTTCTCTGGAAAAATATTTTATTTGATATTTCTCTTTAAAATTAAACTATTACTTCCTAGTGACTCCAGTTCTCCATAACAGATTCTTCCTTAGAAGAAGAAATACTTTAAAATGTAGCAAATCAATATTTTGGCCATTTCTTAAAGTATATCTGTCATTCCCTGCCTATAAATTACCATTTCTTTATCGATAGAGAGGAAACATTTCTCAGGATCACTCCTTGGGAAAGTCTCTTCTCTGAGTCTCATTTTATCTGCAAACTGAAGAATATCCATCATATTTTCGCTTCATCCCTCAGAAGTATTATTGTGATATTCAAATGAAAGAATAAAATTGTTTTGTGGTTAAAAAAGACACTACAAGTGAAGGTATATGATGCACTTTAAATGGGTTTCAGGTGTTGTGAGATGTTCTACAATACGGTGTCAGAAGGCACAATTGTTTTATCCCTGTTATAATGAACTGCATAGCATAATGAGAGGTCTAGTACAGCATTTTCCCAAATGATGTACCTCCCACAAGCCTTATCAGGAAGATCACAGAACATTAGAAGTGGAAGGGCCTTTCTGCCATAGAGTTTTAAAGTTGGAAGGTCTCTTAGAATGTAGAATGTTAGATTATATCTTATTAGAGTTGGAAGGGATTTTGACTTACAAAACATTAAAATTGGAAAGACTCTTGGAATTTGGAATATTAAAACATAGACTTTTAAGACAGAAGAGAACAGGGGCAACTAGGTGGCTCAATGGAAGGAGAGTCAGGACTAAAGGTAGGAGGTTCTCAGTTCAAATCTGACCTCAGATACTTCCAACTATGTGACCCTGGGCAAGTCACTTAACTCCCATTGCCTAGCCCTTACCACTCTTCTGCCTTGGAACTAATAAACAGTATTAATTCTAAGACTGAAGGCAAGAGTTTAAAAAAAAGATAGAAGGAACCATAAGTTATAAAGCATTAAAGTTGGAAGACTCTCAGTATGTTGAATATTAGAATACAGAAAGTTAGAGATTATGTGACCTCAGATTATTGAACATTAAATTTGGAAGAACATTAAGAGTGTAAACTATATAGGATATAGTATATTAGGGATGAATGGGACCATAGAAGATGGAATGTTAGAAAATAGAAAATAGGATAGAGTACATGAGAAATAATTTAACTCAATATTCTTATTTTATACATGAAGAAATTGATATCCAGTGAAGGGAAATGATTTGTGCAGAGTTTTATAGTCAGTGGAAGAGTTGAAGAGCTCAAATAATGAGTAAATTAAAAAAAATTTGTCGAGCTTTTATACAATATAATAGACACTGCATTAGTCTCTGGGGTGTATTCGACTCTATAAGGATTTACGTATTGTTGCTAGAATTTGCAAAGCATCTTACATGTGTTTTTGATCTCCAAAACAACCCCAGGAGGCAAGTGTTGTTCTTGTCCCCTTTTTATAGATTAGGAAACTGAGGGAGTCAGTGGTTAGCTGACTTGCTGCTAGGGTCTCATAGCTAGAGAATGTCTGAGGCAGAATTTGAGCTCAGATCTTCCTGATTCCAAATCCAATGCTCTCTCCATTTTGATATTTTTCTATGCCTGTATAACTACAAAAGCCTGAAATATATCTACTTTCAATGAGCTTATGGGCTAGATCATGACAGAGTTAGATAGTTTGGGGAATGGTTGAGGTGATCCCCAATGAAGTGCCCCAGGCTTCTCTACTGGATCTCATGCTTTTTAATATTTGTTTAAAAAATCGGTAATTAGATAAAGCCATAGAAAACATTGTTATTAAATAATCAGATAGCATCAAACTGAGAGGAAAGGCAAACTCTTTGGATGACAAACGATACAAAAGTATATTAATAAGTTAGAATAGACTGAAGGTAAAAAAGATGAAATTTAACTCATTCAAATCTAAAGGCTTTCAATTAGGTTCAAAAATCCAAATCACAATGAAAGAGAGGAAAATTATGATTAGACAGCAGTTTGTCTGGAAAGTATAAAGGGTTTTTGGTGAAAGGTAAACTCATCATGAGCTAACATTGTGATACTGGAGCCAAAAAAAAATCCCAAATTACATTATAAGAGGCATAGCTTCTAGAAAGAAGGAAATGGTCCTCCCACTACCTTGCCCTAGCTATTCCACAAGTGAAATTGTGTTGAATTCTTAACACAATATTTCCAGAAGGATATTAGTAAGCTGGATAGCATCCAGGCAAGTGATGAGGAAATGCAAGAAAGATAACATTATTTAGGGTGTAGAATGAGACACGCACATGGACACATGTAAATCTGGGTGAGATCTCATTCTACATATATACGTATATTTATATGTTTGTGTGTAATTAATACAAGGAACTTTTATTTCTCTTTTTTTTTTAATGACATAAGCTGTAGGAGGAGGAGAAATGATTTTGTTTTCATTTAAAAAAATTAAAAGGGGGCAGCTGGTTAGCTCAGTGGATTGAGAGCCAGGCCTAGAGATGGGAGGTCCTAGGTTCAAATCTGGCCTCGGACACTTCCCAGCTGTGTGACCCTGGGCAAGTCACTTGACCCCCATTGCTTACCCTTACCACTCTTCTGCCTTGGAGCCAATTCACAGTATTGACTCCAAGATGGAAGGTAAGGGTTTTAAAAAAAAATTAAAAATAGAGATAGAATGTTTCATGTACTTTCAGATGATGAGGCCATTATATTGTTAGTTTTAGTTACTTGTTTTACTTTGTTACAAGAGATTTTTCATGGAGAGTAAAGCAGTAAGGCTAATGAAGGACCTAATGTTTGTCCCATCTGGGGATCAACTGAAGAAGACTTCATTCTGGAGAAGAGAAACCAGGGGGTACATTATACCTAGCTCCTAGTATTTACAGGACTATCATATGGAGCCAACATTTACTAGCTGTGCCACCTAGGGCAAGTCACTTCACCCTGTTTGCCTCAGTTCCCTTATTTGTAAAATGACAAATCACTCAAGTGGTCTGTGACTCTCTTTCCTTTGCCAAGAAAAACTCCAAGGTGGGTCACAAAGTATTGTACCTGACTAAAATAATTGAACATCAACATATGGAGCAAGAGTTAGATTTTTTTCTGCTTAGCCCTAGAACTAAGGCAAATCTAGAAGAAATGGGTCAAAGTTGAAGAGAGGCAGATTTAACCTTGATAAAAGGGGAAAACTTCCTAACAATTAAGGCTGTGCAAAAATAGGGAGATTTTATAGAATATTTTTCTCACAATAGTCCTGTTAAATAGGCAGTGTTAACATTTGTGTTCTCATTTTATATATGAAGTAACTGAAAAAACAGGAAGGTTGATACTTGCCCAAGGTCACAAAGAGAGTATCAGAGCTAGAATCAATCTTCCTTTGAATTCAAGGTCAATTCTCTTTCTACCATATTGCTTCTTTGAAAGAACTGTGATGAAAATGGTGCTTGGTAAATTTTAATGTGCTATTTTTTATTTGTTTTCTGGACTTGTGATTTTGTTGGTTCAGGGAACTCCTTGTGAGGTTGTTCCCTCCACCATTACATATTGGCAACTATGTCCTAGAGAGTTTTCTTGGATGCTAAACCCAGAGCCAACCAGAGACATACATACTGTAAGGGTGAAAAAGGGGTTTTGTGGGTTCAGTATATTAAAAGATGGTCACCCGAGGATTGAACTATTATCAATCCTCAATTAAGAATAATCTCAAGTCAAAATTGACTTTTGTGGAAGTTTATTTATAATTAGGAAGGTTGAAGGTAGGGAAATTGAGAGAGAGAAACTCTGGCCCGGACCAGAGGCTTGGACCAGGTAAGAATTTAGAGGCCCAGCAGAGGGGCACAGAGGTGAATTAAACAAGGCTTTCTAGCCACAAGGCCTTTTACAATTAGAGAGGCAAGAGAGGCCTCCCTGAGGGTAGAGCCTCCAGAAACACCAAGGGAGAGAGAGAGTCAGCCTAACTTACCCACGTGACAATTCAAAGGGAAGCAGTCAGAGGTCCCACCAGAGTCTCAGCATTCCAACACTCCTCTATGAACCAGAAGAGGTCCTCAACTGATGCTTTCTTCCACCTAAGAACTCAGCTGACTGGGGACCTTCTCCTTTTAAAGGTGTCACTTAGGAGTCACTTCCTGTGCCTCCCTCCTAATATGCATGTCCAATCACAATAGATGATTCTCATAGTACTGCCTAGGGGGCAGTCAGTTGATTCTGATTCATCACCTGCTCTAGCACACGTGGGTTATGGACCTCCCAGAATTAGAGGTGCTCTCACCTTTGGTGATTAAATCTAAAGATGGGCAGTGTAGACTTAATCTAATTATCACAACACTTTCAGGAGATCATAGGTGTAGAGTTGGAAGAGATCTCAGAGGCTATTTAGTCTAACCTCTTAATTTGAAGATGAGAATACTGAAGCACAGGGATATGAAAATGACTTGCCCAAGGACACATAAGTAATAACCAACTGAGATGGGATTTGAACTGAGGTCCTGGGATGTAGAATCAGTGCTTGGTTCATGCAGCACATTCTTGACACTAATTCAGCACTGTTCTTACTATATATAAAGCATTGTCTCCTTTTAGACATCATGACCTGTTTTGTCAAAGAACTTTAGGTCTGGCTGGACAGAGAAGTCCAAACCGCGTTCTTATGTGAGCATTTTCTTTAGCAAGCTATGCAAAATGGTATATAATTATTTGTTAAATCATATACATTAAATCATATTTTATTGTACATAGAGGTAGTATGGGGTTCAGAAGAGGAGGAGGATCACTGGGATCCAGAGCCACGGACAGCATCCTATAAGAGAGACTATGAGAAGTGGCATCAAAGAGGATGGATGCATTTGTATTTCAACCTGTATGGAATTGATCATCTCCTCTTGTCTTTTCAGTTTGATCTGCAGCGAATAGTGATTTATTGTGACTCTCGGCATGCTGAGTTAGAAACTTGCTGTGACATCCCTTCAGGACCGGTAAGATATAATTTCTACAGAAGGAGATATGGGCTTAAATTAAAGCAGAAGAGATTTAGATTGCATACACACACATACACACACACACACACACATATATATATATATACACACACATATTCTGTTTAGAGAATAAATTCATTTACTCATTCATTCAATTAGTATTTCAAAGACACCAGGGTCATCTACTACATCTCCAGCCATCACTAGTCATCCTGACTTTTGTCTTGCCATTGGACTTTGATGACTCTTGAAGAGAAGATGAGGTGGATAACTTCCTGCAACTCTGCCTCACTTAAATCCAATTAATGCATGAGTCTAGACATGGCTCTGTGATGTCATTGATCCTCTTTGAAAGTGAAGGACAAACATCAACAGCAACATTTTTAGTTCCTTCTATGTGCATATCTTGTGCTAAGTACCATGGTGAATAAAAAGATGATTAATACAATGTTCTTATTCTCTTATTATTACAATGTTCAATATTCTTATTCAATATTCTTATGAATACAGTTCTATTATTTTTATTAATACAATGATCTTCCATTACAGTTTATAGAGCTAAGATGATATCACATCATGTGCTTGAAGGTTAACCAAACATTTTCTTACAACAACTCCGTAAGGCAAATGAAATGTGAATTATCATTTTTATTTTACACAAGAGGAAACAGAGATGAAGTGATTTATTTGCCTAAAGTCACAAAACTACTGACTGAGCTGATCAAACCAATATCTCTTGCATCCAGATCTCATGCTTTTTCCACTACACCACATGTGTATATGTGCTGGAAGCTAGCCAGTAGCTCCAGGGGGTCTGGGAAGGTATAAGGTTTAGGGAAGAAAGAAGAGAGAGTTGAAGACATAGTGGATTTCCGGAAGCTGTTATGAGCACTTCCTTTGAAATTTTATTTTTTATACCTTTCTTTTACAGTCACACAAATGCTGGGAAAATTTACGTTTCAAAATCAAAATAGAGAAGTACTCAAGGTTATATTAATTAAAGCTGGCACACAAAACGTATTCCTACACATAGATTATTTTTAGTCTAAACATTCTTCAAGGCTACCAAAACTCTACTTTATCTAAGTTTTATTTTAATAGAACCTTCAACATATTTCAAAAGCAAATTAAGGTGTGAGAACCCTCAAATTCGGGGGGACAAGTCTAATGTGGGAAAGTAGTAAAGTGTGAGAATATTTTGGTTTCTTCATACTGTGTCCTTCAACTCTTGAGGCAGAGAGAGAAAAATAAAAGCATCTTCTGCTCTTTTACAGAGTGTATGAACTATTAACTCATTAAATGCTGATTTGTTATTAAGGGGAATTCTATAAGAGGAGTTCTATAAATGGATTTCTATAAATGGATTTTATATCTATTCTATAAATCTTGTGGCTATCCTAAAATATAGATTATAATAATTTTAATAATAAAAAGTGTTGATCAGAAGAGAGTCACACAGAGGGGTCTGATTGGGTTATCTATCCATCCTGTGGCCCAATTTTCAGGCTGCAGGGATCAATGTAGGGCTCTGCCATTTGCATTGACTCAATGATACCCTGATGAGGGACCCTTATTTCTCTGAGGGGCTCTCGGCACATATGACCATAAATAGCTTGTATAGGGTCACATAGCCAATATGGAAGAGCCATGTCTGGCATCCATGTTTCACCTGTGTTATCTGCCCCTTTTACCACAAAGGAGAGAATTAAAAATTGTCTTTTTGGCTCAAATCAGGCTGTGCCTTTTTCTTTAAGTGTATTGTATACCAAGTCTTAGTGAAGTCTATAATCAGTGTTATTTTTTAGTTCTTCCTTGTATACTTTTCCCTTCCAGGGTGATCTTTTTATAGGAATGAAGTGCTAGCCTATATTGAGCCTTTATTGGGGATCCTAGCACTGTGGAAGAAGAGAAGATTCAGTCCCTGCTCTTCAAAAGCAAACATTCTTGAGAAAAACATTGTAATTTTGCCTTTTTCATACAACAGTTATTTTCTGATATGCCCTCTCTTTCCTTATAATAGAGAAACACAATGAATCAAAATTTACCAGTCTCTGATAGCTTATGAAACATTCCCCCATAATCTCCCATCTCTCTGTTGAGAGTAGGAATGTGTATGTTTCATTTTTTGTTCCCCACAATAAGGATTCATCATGGCATTTGATCTGAGTTTAGCCACTATTGTTTTTATTATTGTAGTCCTTGTGTATGTTTTCCTGGTAATTTTTAAATTTATGGTTCATAAGTTCCTTGTTTCAGTTTCTTATAATGCAATATTATTCTGTTATATGAATTTACAATAGTTTTTTCATCTATTTCCCAAAGAATGGGCATTCATCTTATTTCCATTTTATTGTTGTTGTTTTGCAACTACAAGAAATAAAGAGCTTAAAAACTTTTTGCCCTTCCACATATCTATATTCAGCATAAAACAAGTTTATCTCTAATAAGATTTCATTAATACTTTGCATTCTTTCAGAGTAAGCACCTAACATTTCATATAGCTCTTTATAGGTTACTTCTCTGACTATTTTGACTTTTGGAGAAGCTACTTCATATGGAATTAGGAAATCTGGTTTTAAATCCAAATTCTAAAACTTTTTTTTTTGGTGAACCACTAACACATACACATACACATGTGACTTGGCAAGTCCCTTAACATCTCTGAACCTCAGTTAGCTCAGCTATAAAATGGCAATGGCTATCCTTAGATTGTTATAGGGAAAGGGTATCCCAAAAGCCAAAGCACAGTGAGAATGTCTATGGTGGTTGGATCTGAGAAGTCAGAATATCTTGTGATCTGTTTTTTCTCCTTCAGTGCCAGGTGACTGTTATCACAGAAGCCCCTCTACTGGAGCCCCCACCCACCATTGGCAGTGAGCAGATTGGCTTCCTGAAGACTATCAATTGTTCCTGCCCTGCTGGGGAAAAGGTACTCTGATGACTTCTCCTCTTTCTTCCCAAAGCCAGGCTCACTGCTGGGGAGGCTTTTTTCCACTGGGATACTTTCTGCTATAGGAAAGAATCAGAAGAAATTTATGTATTATTTGCAAACTCCCAGGTCAGGGACTGTAGGGGAATATGCAAGATATTTATACATTTATCTTTATTCTTCTTTGTTTTGATTAGTAACAACATTAACTACTTATTAAATGCACATATCCAAAGTCATGTGATGGGCACTAGGGATCTGATGACACCTATATCACTCCTGCTTTCAAGGAGCTAACAATCTAATTTATACCAACTGGCCATTGTAATGGACCCCAACCTAAAGTATATAGGGAAACTGCTTACCCAGTAATTAAATCTGGGTAAAAAAATAAATTTCCTGAATTTGTTTTTCCTCACAATGATCTTTTTGGAGGGGAGGTAAGGTTAAGGTTACCAGTATAGGGTCCCTCTACCAGGACGTAACTCAATTAAAAGGGAAAAAAAATCAATTAGGTTTAAATATAAGGATCAGAACTATGAAATAAATTGTGGTTTTCATATGATCACATGGTTACTTCTTGTCTTTCATTCCCTTATCTGGACATACTATGAAGCTAAACTTTGTTTATAATTATTTATTTTTTCAAACTCTTACCTTCTGTTTTAGAATCCATATAAGTATTGATTCCAAGGCAGAAGAGTGGTAAGGATTAAGCAATTAGGATTAAGCAATTAAGCAACCCTCCTTATTATAGGCCTGGAACGCTATCCACTGAACCATCTAGCTGTGCCTATAATTATTTATTAATAATCATTCTATGTCCTTTATTCCTAATTTAACAGTGAAGTGAACTATTGCTAAAAAAAAAAAAAAAAAAAAAAAAAAACAAGGAGAATTCTTTTCTTTGTGAGTAGTCCTCAGCAACTTCCTCACCAACAGAATGATGGAATTTCAGAGGAAGAAGGGGCCAAATAGCCTAATTCATATCTGAACGTGAATCTCTCTGCAACAAATGGATCAGTTGCAATTTGATAGAGAAATATTTGCTAACCAATCTGTATTTCACAAATGCCCCTTAGAGAGGAGAGTAAAAGATGGGGGCTGGAGAAATGTGTCTATGGATGGAAAGAGTCAGCATTTTTTAGACCCTTTCAGAAGGGCAGCACTGCTACTCTTAAAGACATATCCTTTCCCGACCTACCCATATCAGTATGTGGAGAAGCCTGGCCTAAAGCATTTAACTAAATGTGATTTGCTTCCATAAAGTTCTGTTTTTGTCATCAGCCTTTCTCCTTATTTTATCTACTCCATTCTACCACAAACTCATGCCATCTTCACCATCCCATTCTCTAGCCCTCTAATGTCTTTTTTTTATAGCTCTTAGCATAGTCCTAGGAGCATAATAAGCACTTAAAAATGCTCATGAACTAAATAATCCTGTGACTATTTCAGACAAGATTGGAGCATAGTGGAATAGTAAGTCAGTATCTAGCAGAGGTTATTCTTGGAGTTAGAAGCCCTGGCTCTCATGCTAGGACTGTAGTCAATTTAACTCACATTTCTTGGTCTTATTTTTAAAATAAAAGAGCAATATTAGAACTATACGTCTCACAGGGTCATTGTAGAGTGCTGGGCCTGGAGTTAGGAAAACCGGAGTTCAAATTCAGTTTCAGAAACTTATTAGTTGTGTGATCTCGGGCATTCATTTAACCTCAATTTCCTTAACTTTCTGCATCTGTAAAATGGAGATAATGATAATACCAGTACCTACCAGCCATGGTTATTGTGAGGATCAAATGAGATAATATTTGTAAAATGCTTAGCATGGAACCTGACACATAGTAAGTTCCATATAAATGTTGAATAATTAAATTATAATATACTTTGGAGGACTTTAGAAATGGGAATGTTTCTATTCATAATAATAAAAACACCAGATTTGGGTGATGGTACAGCCTGAGGGATGGTGTTTAGAATAATAAGATATATAGGGGATACAGTTAAGATTACCCTGTTGAACATGACTAAACTTGTTTTGTCCAGAAAAGCCATTCAGACTTAGAGATTTATAGATAGACCAATCTTTTTTTCTAATGTTTTGTGAGTCAATAGAATCACAAAGACCATCTGACTCGAATTCCCCTGGTTTTTCTGCTTTAAATTAAGAAACCAAAATAATAGGTATCTAGCCACCAAACAATTTTGCTCAGCACCCACCGTACACACACAGGCAGCATACCAGGAACCTGTGATGTCAGCCAAAAACAACCTCTTTTAGAGTTCACTCTCAGTGCTATCCCTTGCCCTGACCAGTAATGTCAATGGATTTTAAAAGGCTAAGCACAGTAAGAAATTCAGAGGATGTGTCTGATAAAATGAATTCTTTTTCTTATTTTCTCTAGATAGAAAAGCTCAGATGGGACTATCAAACCATCAACAAGGTTTAACTAAGTGCATATTATGTGCTCAGTGTCAGACACAGCACCATAAAGGTAGCGAGAGACAAAAGAAATATAAATTATTGACCTTTTCCAGGTAAATGTGCAAGAACTCTTTCTGTTCTTAGGAAATAATTATATGTTTATGTGCCAACCCAATAATAACAATTTATATTTGTATAGTAATTTAAGGTTTGCAAAACACTTTCTTTGTAATAATTGAGTTAGCTGTTAGGGTTACCATTTTGCAAATCAGGAGACTGAGAATCTAAAGCATCTTGCCTAGCAAGGATTAGAACCTAGAACTCTTTATTTTAAGTCACACAAATGATCTTCTATACCAATGGTCAGAAACCTTTTTGGCCGTGAGAGCCATAAACACCTGCTGAAGGAGGAGGATGAAGGAGGAAGGCGCTGGAATATTTGGGTGGGGGCTGAAGGGGCCCCTGGGACACGTTCTGGGGCTCTGACCAGACTGGGCTGTCCAGGAGGTAGAGCCAGATATGGCTCCAGAGCCATATGTTGCCAACCCCTGTTCTATACTGTGCTGATTCCATTCACTGCCAAGGACAAAGGCTTATTTCCAGATTTCTAAAGGAGGTCTCAGGTTTCATTTGCTCAGATAAATAGCCCACTGGGGTGACTCTGCCTTCACTTGATAATCCATGAATCTGTTAATAATAAAAGCAACTAGAAGGAGGTGGAGCCAAGATGGAAGTAAAGGTAAATGAACCCATCTGATCTCTACCAGATTATCCTCCAAACAATATAATGCCTCAGAATGAATTCTAGAGCAACATAAGCCACAAAAAGATGGAAAGAAGTAAATTTTAAGCTCCAAAGCACTTAGAAGACCAGCACCAGGAATCTAGTGCACCAGGATGGAGGTTGAGTGCAAAACAGCCCATCAGAGCAGTCCCCACTGTGGCAATGAACCCTAGACGCAGCTGGAGCTCACAGCCACAGACAGTAAGCGTGATCAGGCAGCTGCTTAGAAGGAGATTACAGGGTCCCTTTTCTGTCTCTGGGTGAAATACTCATTATATTGCTCAGAAGCAAATGCAGGTAGCAATCCTGGAGCTAGGTTTCAGCTAGGAGGAACACTAGTATACATCATCACTAGTGGCCATAGAGGTATAGAAGATTCTGGTCATAGTTACAAGGGAGAAAAGAGGGCTTGGGGTTATTCAAGGATCAGAGCACAGTTTGGGAGAGTATTAAAAATGACTTTCCTTACATCATGACACCTTGGAAGAACTGAAAGCAGATAGATTCTCAGTGTCAGCTCTGAAGGTAGCTGCACAAAGAACCTGAAGCTTGAACAGTGCTCCCTTCACCACAGGTAAAGATCCCAAATTAACAGTTTTTAAAAATTAAAACAAAAATAAAAGGCTAGAAAATGAGCAAGCAAGACAAAAAAAGAAGTTCAACATAGAAAGTTAATTAGATGACAGGGAAGACCAAAACACAACTCGGAAGATAATAAAATCAATAATATTGCATCCAAAACTTCCAAGAAAAATATGATTTGCTCTCATGCTCATAAAGAATTAATGGAAGAGGACTTCCGGGTTAAGATGGCGGCAGAGTAAGAAGAAGCTCTTAACCTCTCCTGACCGAAACACACAAAACTCCTCAAGGGGACATAAAAACAAGTCCAGACGAACGGAGGAACCCCACAACAGGGCACAGCGTGGAAGGTACGTGGAATCGAGACAGTTCCAGGCTAAAAAGGGCTTTCGCTCAATCGCGAGCTGAGCAACCGCCCCACCCCCACCCCCTCCACACTCACCTATAGCTCCGAACCCAGCTAAAAAGAAATAGAGCAAGTTTGGGGCACCCATCGAGTCATCAGCAGCTCTGGGACCTGTTCCTGAGAGCAGCAAGACTTAGGACCCCATTAAGTCAAGAACGCACGCGAAATCTCAGCGCGCGGGAGCAGAGAGTGGACGCTGGGCACGCGCCCGCTGAGCAGAGGTGTGGGTGCTGGCTGAGCAGAGGCGTGGGTGGAGGCAAACACAGGCAGGAACTAAAGCCTAAGTGGGGAACCAGTGCAGACTGGTATACGACTGTAGAAGCAGCGCCCTGAGACTTGTAAAGAAACCTCCAGCAGAGGATCAAGCAAGAGGGCCCACCAGGGGGCTTGACCTTGGAAAAAACTAGAACTCAGACCTCAGGAGCCAATAGATCTCAGACAGACACAGAGAGCGAGGATAAACCTGAGAAGCTGCTGGGCTAATGATGGCTAATCAGTTACAGGAAATTCAGAAGAGAAAGAATAATAACAAAAAAAAGAAGTCTTTAACACTCGACAGCTTCTACACAGAGAAAATCCTGACAACCGAGCAAACAGAGGAGGAGAACAAACAACCATCCAGACCCTCCCCAAATAAGGAAAACTCCTCACAAGCTATGGAAGAGTTCAAATCTGAGATTCTGAGGAAAATGGAAGAGATCTGGCAAGAAAATAACAGCTTAAAAGGTAGAATCTTGCAACTAGAAAGCGAGGCTCAGAAACCAAATGAACTGATAAGCAAATT
>NC_058130.1:692645506-692653745 GCF_016433145.1 Gracilinanus agilis | reverse complement strand
GTGGGGGGGGTGCGGGGGGGGTTGAAGGGGAAAGGTGGAGCATGAATCATGTAACCATGTTAAAAATGAATATTAATAAATGTTAAAAAAATAAAAAAAAATGGGAAAAAAAAATGAAATGAATGCCCTGCCAGATCCACAGCAAACAGACGGTTATGATGAGAATGAATAAACTGCTTTCATAACATTTGAAAGATTAAAAAAAAAAAAAGAATTAATGGAAGAGCCCAAAATGGATTTTAAATTCAAATAAGAGAGAGGAAGAAGAAAAATTGGAAAAAGAAATGAAAGTAATGCAGGAAAATCATGAAAAAAGGCAAGAGTATGGTAAAGGAGGCAGAAAAATACTGGAAAAATTAATATCTTAAAAAACAGACTAGAACAATTGATAGAAAGAGACCCAAAAATCCAGTGAAGAGAACTCCTTGAAAAGTAGAAGGGCTAAATGAAAAAAGAGATATAAAAATACACTTAAATACGAACTTCTTAAAAGACATAACTGGCCATATTGAAAAAGAGGTAGACAAATTCATTGAGGAAAAGAACTCTTTTCAAAGTAGTAATGACCAAATTGAAGAAGAGATACAAAAGCTCAAAGAAGAAAATCATGTCTTAAAAACTTAGAATAGGGTAAGTGGGAGCTAATGAATCCATGAGATATCAAGAAACAATCAAAAAAGTCAAAAGAATGAAAAAAAAATAGAAGAAAATGTGAAAATTCTCATTGGAGAAACAATTGACCTCGAAAAAAATCTAGGAGAGATCATCTAAGAATTATCGGACTATGTGAAAGCCATGATCAAAAAGAACATAGACATTATCTTTCAAGAAATTTTCAAGTAAAACTGCCCTCATATTCTAGAAACAGAGGGCAGAATAGTAATTGGAAGAATCCATCTCTCATCTACTGAAAGAGATTCCAAAAGGATAACTCCCAGGAATATTAGAGCCAAATTCCAGAGCTCCCAGGTAAAAGAGAAAATATTGCAAACAGCCAAAAAAGAAACAAGTCAAATATCATGGAACCACAATCAGGATAACACAAAATTTAGCAGCTTATACATTTAAGGATCAGAGGGCATGGAATATGATATTCCAGAGGCTAAAAAGCTGGACTTCAACCAAGAATCAATAATCCAACAAAACTGAGCACTATCCTTCAGGGAGAAAAAATGGGTATTCAGTGAAGTAGAGGACCTTTAAACTTTCCTGATGAAAATATCCAAGCTGAATGGAAAATTTGACTCTCAAATACAAGACTCAAAAGAAGCATAAAAAGCCAAAAAGGAAAGATAAATTAAAAGACATTAAATGAGATTAAACTGTGTGTATATATCCTTACATGAGGAGATGATTCTTGCAACACCAAAGAACTTGTCATTTTTAGGGCAGTTAGAAGGAATATACAAAGGCAAAAGGAGAGGGTGTATGTTGAATATGAATGATGAATATGAAATAAAATCATATTAAGCAGGAGAAAGAAGAATGCATTGGAAGGAAGGGGAAGAGAAAAACAGAGTGGAGTAAAATATCTTACATAAAAGAGGCAAGAAAGAATTTTTACAGTGGAGGGGAAAATGGGGAAGGTAGGAAGGTGAACATGTGAACCTTACTCTCATTAGAATCAGCTCAACAGGGGAAGAATATACACCATCAATAGGGTATGGAAATCGATTTTAACTTCCAGTAAAGAAGGAGGTGAAAAAGATAAGAGAAGGTGCAGGGCTGATAGAAAAGAAGACAGATTGGAGGTCAGAATCTAAGCAGGATGGGAAGTAATACACAGCAGTCAAATTGCCATATATTTTTCCAAGTCTCTCTAATAAAGGCTTCATTTTTGAAACACACAGGAAAAATGGGTCAACTATATAACAATACAAGTCATTCCCCAATTGATAAATGGTCAAAGGATATGAACAGACAGCTCTGAGACAAAATGATTAAAGCTCTCTATATAGTCATGCAAAAATTTATAAATCAATATTAATTAGAAAAATACAAACTAAAACAATTCCAAAGTAACCCACATACCTATCAGATTAGCTATTATGAAAGGAAAATAAAATGTCAAAATTTGGAGTAGATGTGAGAAAATTGAGACATGAATGCATTGTTAGGGGAATTGTGACCTGATTTATTCATTCTAGAGAATAAATTGAACCTATACCAAAAGAGCTATAAAATAGAATATATCTAGCAATACAATTACTAGGCTTGAATACCAAAGAGATAAAAATCCTAAAAGGGGAAGGACCTATATGTGCAAAAATATTTAAAGCAGCTCTTTTTGTGTGGACAAAGAATTGTAAAATGAGGGGATGCCCATCAACTAGAGAATGGATGGGTATGTTAGAATATATGATTGTGATGGAATACTATTGTGCTGTAAGAAATGACAAGTTGGAGGAGGTCAGAAAAAAACAACAAAAAACTTGGAAAGACTTACAGGAACTAAATCAGAGTCAAATGACCAGAACCAGGAAAACATTGTACACAGTGACAAGAATAATATAAAATGAACAACTGTGAATAACTTAGCTATTTTCAGGAATACAACAATCTAAAACTATCCCAAAGTACTCATGATAAAAAAATGCTTTCTGCTTTCAGAAAAAAAAAGAACTGAGTCTGAATCCAGACCAAAGCAACTTTCTTTCTTATATTTTTAATGTAATCCAAAAACTAATCCAAAAATGATTAATATCAAAACATGTTTTACATGTACAGTCTATATGAGATTGCTTACCATTTCAAGAGGGATTTGGAAGAGTGGGGAGGGAGAGAAGGAAATTTGAGACTAAATGCTCTTAGAAAAATTTTGGAAACTATTTTTGCATGTACTTGGGGAAAAATTAAATTTAAAAGACTAATAATTTGTAATCATATAAGTCCTGTGGGTGCATTGATAGGTATCTACCTGATAATTGACATAGTTTGTAGTTACTTTAAATATATTATCTGTTATCTTTTTCCTTTTTATGCTTTGTAATACATAGAAATATTGTTTTGGCTAATTTATTTTGTATCTTAATTTCTTACTGAAGATAAGAATAATCATCTCAGTTTCTTCATTGATTTATTAGAATGTTCTTAAACTATTATAATTTAAAAATAATAAGAGCAACTGGCATTTATATAGAATTTTAAGTTTCAAAAGTACTTTATATATATTATTCCATTTGATCCTCATAACACCTTAGGGAAGTTGTTCTATTATTATACCCATTTTACATTTGACTGAAGCAAACAGAGATTAAATGATTTGCCTAGGAAGGGTCACATCACAAAGCCAGTTACTTTAGAGCCAGGTTCTTATTGTTGTTGGCATTTTTACCACTACCACCCTTCCTCTTAGAATCCATACTGTGTATTGCTTCCAAAGTAGCAGAGTGATAAGGGCTAGGCAATGGGGGTTAAGTGTTCTGTCTAGGGTTACACAGCCAGGAAGTATTTGAGACCATATTTGAACCCAGGACCTTCTGTCTCTGAACCTGGCTTTCAATCCACTGAACCTGGCTTTCAATCCTAGCTGCCCCTTCAGGAGTTCTTGCTGCCAAGTCTCATTCTCTCTCCAATGCAGAGAGAATGTAAGTATAAGAGCAAAGGGATGATGTGTCCAGGAGTCTTGGGCCACAGAAGCATGACAGAAACTAGCATAATAGAAAGAAATTTCAGTTTCACTAGTGCCTACTGGTCACCTATCACCTGCCTAATTTAATTCAGCATCATGGGAGACACCAGACCAACTGATAGCACTTTGGGGATATTCTGTATTAGAATGAAATCACTGGAGATCATTTCCACATCTCTATTGGCTTTCCTTATCTCATTGCCCCTTCAAAGATATCCACTTTTGCCCCTTAAGCAATTAAAAAAAAGGCTTTTTCTTCAAAGACCTAGGAATATGTCCATGGGAAACAAATTGTTTGGAATCAATTGGGAATCAATGAAATGACAATTTAGTTACAAAAAGGTGCCACAAACCAACATGTAATATATTTAGTGTCTGACTATCTTCAGTCCTCACTCATTAAACTCTTCCTTTGTGTAAAGTCTAGGAATGATAGCCTGTCAGACAATGTCTTTATGCTAATAAAAGTGGGAGTATTTAAACATGGAATTAATGTAATCTTGAAATTGAGCCCAACAGGTTTTTCCTTTTGAGTAGGATCCAGCCAGCATCACCGGCTGTCCTTAGCGTAGCATTATTTATGTTTGGGTTTATCTGTATGTTGTTGAATACTGAAGGAGTCAACACTGAGTGAAAGGGACTAGTGAGAAACTAAACCTTTATGTTTTTTTTTTCTTTGTTTTCATAGGGCGAAAGGGGCATTGAAGGACCCCGAGGTCTCAAGGTCAGTATCTTCTCTGCAATCTATTTTTCTTTAGATACTAAAGACACGATTATATCCTCTCCCCACATCCTCAGCTTTCCTTCGTGTCTTTTTTTGCCTTTAGAATAAAACAGAGGATGCAGCTTAGTATTTAATGCCTTTTGCAATTTTCTTTCAGTCTACCTCTCTAGACTTGTTTCTCATTACTCACTTCTTCTCCTCCCATATTCTGTTCTCAAACCAGACCAGATTACTTGCTTTTCTTCAGATTTGGCATGCCATTGCTCTTCTCTATCCTTTTTCTCAGGCTGTTCCTTATGCCTTGAATGCAGCTTTCCCTTCCCTCTTAAAATCTAAGCTTTATTCAAGCATCAGCTTGCAGGTCATCCTTAGGGGAAGCCTTTTCAAGTCCCTGGAGTTGAAGGTTTTTCCCTTTCCTCCTCGAATTGACATGTATCTGACTATTGTTTGTTTATATGTTAAATATTGCCCTAACCCTACCTGCTTAGGATGTAAGCGCTTTGAGGACAGATCTGTTTCTCATAGTCTCTTGAGGTTCTCATTGCCTAACACTGTGCGTGCCTTATGCATGGTATCTCCTTGGTCAGCACTTCTTATGTCGGATTGGACTAGGCTATGCTCCTAATATTTTTGGAATATCATCACACCTCTGTTGACAATATTTGAACCCTTATCTGCTTTGTGGCTGTAGTCTTTTGGAGATTTTAATTAGCATTTGAGGATACCATTTGGTCATCTAGTTGAGCCTAGAGAATTATTTTCTGCAATGAATGCTCCTAGGATGTGTCAAACCTCATTCAATTTAGTGACATTCCTTTCAGAAGCAAGTTTCAGGAGTAAATCATTTCTATAAAGCAAAGGGCACCTGCCTCTGATCCTCCCTTTACTGAGTCTATAGTCATACACATAGCCCAACAACCTGTATTATTCATGAACAGTGATTTGGATTTACAGATTATTAGAACTGAAAGAGATCTTTAATATGAAGTCCAGCACCCTCATTTTCATAGAGATCATCTAGGCAGACCTTCTCATTTTATAAATGAAGAATCTGAAGCTCAGAGAGGAGAAGCAATTTGCTGAAGGTCATATGGCTTATTAGCGACAAAGTTTAGCCCTGGACTCTGGTGTCCTCATTCCAAATCCACAGCCTTTTCTACTATTCCATTATTGTTCAGTCATTTCAGTCATGATCCCATTTGGGGTTTTCTTGGCAGAGATACTAGAGTGGTTTGCCATTTCCTTCCCAGCTCATTTTACAGATGAGAAAACTGAAGCAAACAGGGTTAAGTAGCTTGCCCAGGGTCACACACCTAGTAAGAATCTGAGGCTGGATTTGAACTCAGGGTTTCCTGATGCTAGGCTTGGCATTTATCTCCTGTGCCATCTAGGTGCCTTATTACTATAACATACTTCTCTTTTTTGACTCTGATCTCTCTCTTTTTTTATCCATCCTTCACGGCATCATACTAATGTATTTTCTCAAAAATCAAGTGTCCTGACTTTTTAAAAACAATAATACAATAGGGAAAATTATGGTATATATAATAAAGTTATATATATATATATCAATATAACATTATGATAATAATGAGAAATAGCTAAGAGGTGGATAAAGAGCTGGAGTCTAGGTTGGAAAGATCAAGGTTCAAGACATGCCTCTGCCACATGCCAGCAGGGAGACTCTGACCAAGTGGTTCTGAATTTCCTAGACAACTGAATATCTTAAGTCACGAGGTAGTTACAGATTAAAACTACTGCACAATTGGATGGTAATTGTAGAAGAAAGGCCCCATGAGGAGTTCATTACAATATTGTAATCATATTCCATAATAAGAATAGCAAAATGATAATAAATTACTCCTAACCTGTGGTGTTTCACTATACAATAATATATAATTATGTGAGTGTTTCATTAATAATCTTTTTATATTTACTTGATTCTCAAGAAACCTCTCTGAGGTTATTTTTGTAGCACTAAATTTCATTACCTGTGTGACCTTGAGCAACTTTTTTCATTTAATGGTCCCCAGTTTTCTCATCTATAAAATGGGTAATCATTCCCCTTTCTTTTTTAATTTATTTTTATTATATATTTTCCCAATTACATGTAGGTACAATTTTTAAAAAGAGTTTTCACATATTTTCTGTATTCTTTCCATCTGTTACCCTTTCCCAAGATGGCAGGTGACATAATAATATAGGTTATATATGTGCTATTGTACAATGTATATTTCCATATTAGTCGTGTTTTGAAAGGACATATTGCTTATATAAGGAAACACCTCAAGAAGAAACAAAGTGAAAAATGATTCATTTCCATCTGCATTCAGACGCCATCAGTTCTTTTTATGACAATGAATGACCTTTTTTGTTATGTGTCCTGCAGAGTTGTTTTGGATCCTTCTATTGCTGATAATAATTAAGTCATTCCCAGTTGATCATCGAACATTATTGATGTTATTGTATTTCATTAGATTATTGCAAGGACCAAATAAGATAGTGCATGTGAAAAGACTGTTAACCTCATGTTTGTGAGATTATTGTCAGACACCAATTTCTTGTTATTATTGTTGTGCTAATTTGATCAATGAGAAAATTGAGGCTCTATTTGATAAAATTACTAGCAGTTGGTGGCAGCTTGGTAGCTCAGTTGATTGAGAGTCAGGCCTAGAGATGGGAGGTCCTAGGTTCAAATCTGGCCTCAGACACTTCCCAGCTGTGTGACCCTGGGCAAGTCACTTGACCCCCATTGCCCACCCTTACCACTCTTCTGCCTTGGAGCCAATACACAGAAGTTAAGGGTTTAAAAAATTACTAGTGGTGATTATGAAGTTTTGTGGAGGAAAAAGAGGATTTGTTCCCCCATTTTTCAGATGAAAACACTGATACCCACAGGAGTGGAATAACTTGTCCAGCTTCTTACAACTGAATAATGTTAGATCCAGTAGAAGAAACCCTGAGATTATTAACTAATAATCAATTTCTAATGCTACATACCTAACATTCAGGGATCATGAGAGCAAGGCAACAGGGTGTGAGGAATTAGATCTCCTTGGAATGTTCTGTTTTGATATGACCCCTGAAAAGCATCAAGCTTCATATTTCATTCATGTTTGCCTTTCTCTTCCCCTACTCTCTCCACACTTCTCATTCTTTCTCTTCTTCTTTCTACTAGATAGCTGCTTACATAATCCATAGAGTTCTGAGCCTGGAATGAGGAATATTTGACTTCAGAATATCTCAAATCTGGCCTTAGATACTTTCTGTCTGTGTGACCCTAAAGAAGTCCCTTAAGTCTACCTCAGTTTCCTTCTCTGTAAATTGAAGATAATAATATCTACCTCTTAAGGTCATTGTGAGGATCAAATGAAAGAATAATTTTAAGTTCTTGGAACAGTGCCTGGCATTTTGCAGGAATTTTATAAATGTTTATTTCTTTCTTGCTTCCTCCTGCTTCTCTCACCTATATCTTTCTATTTCCCCTCCTTTCCTTCCCCTCTCTCTTTCCCTCCCTTTTTCCTCTCCCTTATTTTTCTATCTTCTCACTCTCTTTCCCCTATCCTTCCCCCTCCTTTTCTCTCCAACATTTTCTCTGACTCTGTCTGTTCCTTTCTTTGCCTTTGTTTCTATTTCTATCATTTTTCTTGTTCTTCCCCTGTCCTTTATCCTAGTTTCTTCCCTTTTTCCCACATCAATTCCTGCTTCCCTCCTTTTCCCTTCTCTTTCCTGTCCATTTCTCTTCCTTCTCCTCTCTCTACCCTTCTCTGTCTCTGTCTCTCTCTGTCTCTCTGTCTCTCTCTGTCTCTCTCTCTGTCTCTCTCTCTCTCTCTCTCTCACACACACACACACACACACACACACACACACACACACACACACAC
>NC_058130.1:692642437-692645497 GCF_016433145.1 Gracilinanus agilis | reverse complement strand
ACACACACACACACACACACACACACACACACACACACACACACACACACACACACCTTCAGGTACAGAGCAGTGTCTATCATTTCTGGCAGCTATAAAACTCATTTGGCAGAATGTCACCTGTGCTAGCCTCATACCAAATTGTCTCTATGCCCTGATAGAGCAAGAGCAGGGTTATCAGGTCATGTTGATTCTAGAAGAAGGAAAGAAGACATCTCTGTTTCACAAAATGTTCTTGGGGTTCTAACCTTATGGCTTCTTGGCTGCCAGGAAAAGATATTTGCAGGTTTTACAGGACTCTAAATAGAGCATAGTTGCATGAAACAGTGACTATTTATGTAATGATCACAGGATTTCTTTGGGATAGCAGGATAATAGGATAAATAAAATGAACAAATAAATAAGATAAATAGGGGCTCAAGCCTCCAACAACATCAAGGGGAAGATAAATTTAAAACAATGAAACAAATGAAATAGAATATTGATTTAGCCTATATACCCTCACTTTCCAGCATGACTGGCAGCATTGATGAGTGCCATCTATGCTATTATTAACAATCAAATATATGGCAAACCCATTTGGTGGGTAAGGCAAGCTGAATAAATAATAACTTTTATAGAACTGATCCACAGCTATGGGGCCACTGAATATTAGAGCTATGAAAGCTAGCAGAGGTCACTGAGCCCAATCTTCTCATTTTATAAGATGAAATCATAACTGAAACCTCGTAAGGAGAAATACTTAATCCTAGTCAGAGACTTGTCACTTAATCAATCAACCAGTTTGTATTGATGCCTACTAAGTGCCAGAGAAAGCAATAGGTGATTGGCATTCAAGTACAAAGAATGAAACAATTCCTCTTCACAAAATGCTTACATTCTAATTATTGTTGTTGTTTAGTTATTTCAGTCATGTCTTCCTGACCTCACAGGGTTGTGAGCAGTTACGAGGATCTTTACAAGTAATGTTCTATTGTAGCATAATCCTTTAATTCTGCTACATTTACTTCTTTAAAAATATATCTTTTTTTTGATCACATTAATTTTGGAATCCATTTCTTTTCTCATCCTGGTAATGAAAAGAGGGATATAAAATTTTTCAACTTTTCTCTAAGGCCAAGCTTGGTCATTGTAATTAAATAGTATAATTCTGATTATTTAGTGCATTTCAGTGTGTGTGTATGTTTGTTTTTATATTATTCCTTCATCAAAAGGATTGTATTTGGCAATCTAGATATCTATATGCTGATTTATTTTTATCTATAGATGTATATGTATGTAAGCATTCATGTATATATCTATATGCATATATATATATATATATATAATCCCCATTTCTATATTCATGTATCCATTTATCTACCAATGCACCTAGAATGGGAGAGAAGGAGGGAGAGAGATAAAGACAGAAAAGAAAAGAGGAAGAGAAGATAGAGATGTTGTTATTGCCTTAGGGTGGATTTCAAAGAGAAAATATTAATATGCCCACTAACTTATTATCTGCCTAATCTGATGCTTTTCTCTTTGAAAATTTTAAGGGAGAAATTGGAGTTCCAGGACAGAGTGGACTCCCTGGGCCCAAAGGAGAGAAAGGTGATTCGGTAAGTAAATAATCAATCGGTCAATCAATCATTTGATAAGCATTTAAGTGAGTATGGTGCCAGGAATACATATACAGAAATCAAACTCTTTGGGCAGGGGAAATATTCAGTAATTTAAAAATTCTTAGATATTCTGGAATGAATGGAAATATTGCTATGAGGGCTGTGATATGATATAAATTGAACTCTCCTCTTTATTTTTGGCTCTTTTCTTTCTTAGGGCCAGGGAACATTTTTCAAAGGAGAAAAAGGTGAAAAGGTATGATTTCTGCTTGATACTGTACCACGGGTCTTGGGAGGTAGTTACATAATCATGAAATCACAATAAATAATGGGAGAGTTAAAAGGAAACAGAACCCAAAAGATATTGGTTTAGAAGGACCCTTAGAACATAGAACACAATTTGGAGAGCAATCTGAAATTTTGGCCAAAGAGTTATAAATCCCTGTATAGTTGAAAGTATTATAAACCCCTCAATATCACTATTAACTTTATTTTTTAAGTGATCAGGGAAAAAGAAAAAGAAACTATATGATCTAAAATATTTATAGCATCTTTTTTTGGTGGCAAAAAACTGGAAACTGAAAGAATGCCCATCAGTTAGAGAATGACAACAATTTGTGTCATATAATTGTGATGAAATACTATTATGATTTAAGAAATAATGATCAAGTTAATTAAAAAATATGAAAAGCCCTAATAAAAGTGAAATGGGCAAAACAAAAAAAAAAGCTCATTCCCCCTTACCTTATTGATACCTCCTACTGAGTCCTTGTCTCAGGATATAGAAAAACCATCAGAGTCATGAGCTTTTCCTCCAACTATCTGATGGCTGGGTCCCTACATTGTAATTGTTGATGACTGTAGTATTCAGAGAAGGGTCCTTGAGAAATAGGACTTGGCCTCAGAATATGTGTAGGATTCTAACAGTGGAATGAAGTTTTTCCAATTTTATTGTATGAGAAGTAGGTCTAGTTATGAGGAGAAGGTAACAAAAGTAACAACGTAATGAAAAGAATATAGGCAAGGTTTGATACCTCTTCTGCTACTTTCTACCTATGTGACCTTGGTTAAATAATTTTCCTTCTCTAGACTTGAACATCATCTTCAGAAACCGAAGGTGTTAGATTCTATGATCTCTAAGGTCCTTCATTTCTCTAATTAAATATGTTCATGGTACCCCAAGATTGAAACCTGATCACACTTTCCTACTGAAGCATATTAACATGAAAGGATTAAATTCTGTAGTCCTGTTAGCATAGAACTCTGCCTCAGGTATATTATATAGACTAAACAAAATTGAAGTTAAAGATTAAGGTAAAATTGGAATTTTTGTATTTACCATGGAATCTAACCATTTGCAATATTATTCTATTTTATTTTTAAGAAATTTTCATACTCTGAGCAATACTTAGGAATATGTAAATTAATTGAGAGAGAGCTATAATAGACCAAAGAG
>NC_058130.1:692523809-692642037 GCF_016433145.1 Gracilinanus agilis | reverse complement strand
CTTCCTTCCTTCCTTCCTTCCTTCCTTCCTTCCTTCCTTCTTCCTTCCTTCTTCCTTCCCTTCCTTCCTCCCTCCCTCCCTCCCTTCCTTCCTTCAATCTTAGAATCATCAGTAATTATTGGTTTCAAGGCAGAACAATGGTAAGGAGTAGGCAATGGGAATTAAATGACCTGCCCAAAAAGCCCAAGTAGGAAGTATCTTGAGGCTAAATTTGAACCCAGGACTAATTTTAAATTTAGCTCATCTTTATCAGTTTGTGTGGTTTAATATCACTTCAATTTCTGAATATAACTCTTTTTCATCCAGTGAGCTATTCCTTATAACAACAAAAGAATGAAAAAAAACAAGTAGCTTACAAAGTCAATCCAGTCTACTCTATATAGAAGTATATGCTGTACCCTAGATCCTGTTATTTATTTATCTCTCTATGTATCTCTACTCACCCATACATACATCTCTCTCATCTATCCATACCTCCATCCATCCATCCATCCATCTACCACTCTATCACCTATCTGACATATATCTGTTCAGTAAAGGAAGGGAGATACATTTTCTGAGCTGTTCTTTAGGGACAAGCTCTGTCATTATAAATTTACAACATTCAGTTTTGTTTTGTTGTTTTATCAGATCACTTTGTTGTTATTCTAAAAAATTGTTTTATTTATTCTGTGTATTTCACCCCATCTCATTTCTTCTAGTACTACATAAAATCAACATCTTCCAGCTTTAATTATCTATCCTCTTCATGTTATACTTTATGCTGTAGGGTTAGGGACAAGAGGGTTGCACTATATCCATTTTATAATGTTGGGAATTCTATTTAGAAAATTTCATCTATGAATGCAGATTGACATCTGCTCTGAAACTTACAGTCTTAGAGAGCTACCTATAGAACTAAGAGTTTAATTAGCTATCCTTTGGTCAAATGGCAAGAATATGTCAGAGGGAGGACTTGAATCCAAGATTTTCTGTAAAGAGCCAGAAATAAACAGTTTAATCTGTAAATCCTATCAGATCCAGCTATAACTGCTGATTTTAACCAATTTATAACTTCTTTTATCATTCAAAGTTTTCCTGTGTAATAAATCATTTTAATTTAAAGAAAAGGGGGAAATATATGGGAAGCCAATAAGAGAATAGATAAAAATCTGAGACTCCTCTTTTGACCCCTTTTGTGATCCTTGTGATTTCTTCTTGAAAAGTATTGTGGCCTTATTGAAGAGCTTTTGGTTCCTAGCGGGCCAGCTTTTAAAAGGTTAACACTCTCCCCCTTTGGCCAGGAATGCAGCTTCCTGGTATAGCCAAGGCCAAAACCTTAGCAGGGGCAATTCAACCCTGAGAAAAATATTCCCCTACTTGGCTTTCTGATAAGAACCCAGTCAAAATTCAGCCTTGGCCTTGGTCTGTTCTGAAGCCAATGAGACCTTTTTGTTTTGATATGACATAATTTATAACTTCTGCACATCTGCAAAGTTTCCGGGGGGATTTTTTTGTGTGAACTGAGTCTTGAAATATATATATAATAAACTCCATGCTCCTAGAGTCAGAGCTGGAAGCATGAGCTAAAAGATGTTCAGTGTCCCTTATTTCCTTATCAAATAAACTGTCCTAATCAGATTATCAGAGATGATAAAGAGACCTGGAGATTTTTCTTCCCACCTCCCCTTTTTTAATGCTCACTTTCTATCTTATTATCAATTTTATGAGAGAAGAGCAGCAAGGGCTAAGCAATCAGGGTTAAATGACTTGCCCAAAATCACAAGCTAAGAAGTGTCTGAGGCCAAATTTGAACCCAGGTCTTGCTGGTGTTCTATCTGTTGTGCTATCTAACTGCCTCTAATCTAATACTTTCTGACTTTGATGCTATTTATTCTGGTTTGTTGTTGATCATTCTCTAAAGCTTATTAATGTGCTTCCCAAACCACAGTGGCCAGAACTGAACAAAATACTCCGGTTGGTTGTGGTCTGGCCAGGGAAGAATAAAGAAATCTTCCCTTCTTATTCCTGGAAACGTCTCTTCATGTAGAACAAGTTCATGTAAGCTTTTTTGGCTGCCATATCACTTTTATTACTCATATGGAAATTGCAGTCCTCTAAAACCCCTGGATCATTTCAGACCAATTACTGTCTCACCATGCCTCCTCCACTTTCTATGTATGAAATTAAAGGTTTCCTGGATCTAGAATAGTTTTCCTTATGCCATTTTCACTTCTGCTTTCTGAAATTAACTAATGCCACTTCTGAAAGTCTTAAAAAGTCTAGGAAGCTATCTGGATAGGATTGTTTTGGTATAGACCTAAGTATAATGTATAAAAGTAAGGAGGAATTAGAGTTGACCTTGATGATTATCCCCCAATAGCTTTTGATCATGGGACAAATATATCCAATAAAAGGAAATAACTGTCATATTAATTTTTTAAATAACCTTTACCTTCTGTAGTATCAGTTCTAAGACAGTAGAGAGGCAAGCAGTAGACAATTAGGATTAAGTGATTTGCCCAGGGTCACACAGCTAGGAAATATCTGAGACCATATTTGAGCCCAAGTCCTCTTGACCCCAAGCCTGGTACTCTTATCTACTCTGCTTCTTAACCACCCATATTAATTTTTAAATCTATTTTGTATTCCCTATGGCTTATGGTGATGTGATGTGGGCTATTGTAAAAAATCGAATGAAATCTTAAAAGTGAAAAATAATAAAGGAAAAATTTGAACTAAATCTCAGCTTACAAGGATCTGAGAAATCAAGTCAAAATCAACAAAAATTGATTAAGTGTTTGGTATGTGTAGGGCACTCTTGTAGACAATGAGAGAGATTCAAAGTTTGGTAAGATAGGATGTCTAACTTCAGGGACATCACAGTCAAGCCAAAGATAAGGCATTAACATAAATATATATAATGAAAAATTTTACAAAATGGGTAATTTAGGATTAATAAGGTGAGGTGAAATTTATATTACATTTTGATGCTGATAGTAGTATTTTATATATTTTATCTCATTTTATCCTCACAGTGATTCTACAATATAGGGGCTATCATTATTATTGTTGTTGTTGTTGTTGTTATTATTTTATAGATTAAGGAAAAGGAAATCCTAAGAGGTATAGTGACCAGCATCACACAGTATTATCTGGGGTAGGATTCAAACTCTAGTCTTCCTAATGTTCACTTTAGCATTTTGTCCACCTTGCCAAACTGCTTCTAATACAAAGATAGAAAAGTTAAAGTCTGAGGTCTCATGAGTAAAATTGATTACCAACCAAAGGATCCTTGTAGGCTTCCTGGAGAAGATGGTGTTTGATTTGATTTTAGAATTCAAAAGGCAAAGAGAGGCAGGGACAGTGTTACAGACACAGAGAACACTGCTTGAGCAGCAATTTTCTATTCTTCTTCTCTATTTATGAAATCTATCCTTGACACATACTCATGTTCCACCTCCTTTTGGATCCTTCCTAGTGATGGGAAACTCTATTTATTCAGGCTAAGCTTTCTATCCTTGGTTAGCTTTATCTGTGTAGCATAATATCTCTAGTCTAGAACTGTCACCCATCACTCCCTACTTCCGACCTCTATGTCTAAGAGTGAATCTAAGTCTCCTTACACGTTATTGCCCATTGACTAATGTGGGATCCATATTGCTGAGAGTGGTTCAAGCTGCAGCATAGAATTCCATAGTGCCCCCCAGAACTCTAAGAGAGGGGCAGTTAAAAGCAGTTGGAGTCCTGGTATAAAAAGCCAGGTCACCCTTCTTGCAAGGATCCTGAGGCTTGGCTCCTGGCTCTGGGCACTCATACTCTGTGCAGCTGCTGGAACCAACAGTCTCTGACAGCCAAAACTGCTTTACTTTGTTAGACCTTCAAACAAGACCATAGTCTACCTTAGTTTAGTTATCTAGGTTGAGAAAGAAGAATATTTAGGGGATTAAATAGGAGATCAACCATTCAAGATACATTTCCCTCTTTTGGGGGAGGGGCTGCTTATTTGATGTAACTGTTTAGATAGCTCCCCTTACCTCTCAATCCTAAACCATTTTCCCCCTTCCTATTCCCAGATGTCATTAAACTCTTATCATCTAGGAACTGTGTCTAGATACAGATAATTTGAGGAAATACTCACATCCTCCATAAGCCAGCTTCCTCTTACTAGTGGCTCTGAAGTTGATCTTAACCTCTGAGTCAGTGAGCTGTTTCTAAGACATCAAGCTTCACCTATTCTATCCTGTGGGGAAATAATACAGAGAAAGATATCATCATAAGGAGTTTAGCCTTTCCCCACTTACCATCTTGGCCCAGAAGTTATCAAGCCAGATTATCCTCCATTACTGTCTGGTTAATGTCAGTTAACTGACTTCCAATTGCTGAGAGGGAGGGTGGAGGTGAAGGAATACTCCATAGACTCCTGCCCTTCCCATTCAGTCAAGCCTGCCTGTGTTTCTCCAAGGACTAGGGATTAGGGAGACTTCATTGCCACTGACCCTTGCCATCTCACAATTTCCCTAATCCTACACTAATGAATTCAGCAATCATGTTCTTCTTTCCCCAGGTCTTAACTTCTCAAAGCTAAACCTCCATGAGTTCCTTCATTGCATCCTCTTATGATATTTTGGTCACCATCCCTGATAATGCTCCAATCAATGAGTTTCTTATAATGAGGCTCCTAGAATTGAAACATTAAAATCCAGATGTGGTCTGATATTCATATGACAAAATTCCTTTGTCCCATCTCAGTCCAGTACAAAATGTATATTTACATTACAAAACTATTTGCAGAAATTAAAACCTTCTCTGCCTTTGAGTACAGTACTTTGTTTCTCCTCTTCTCAAATACTCCCTGCTATCCAGAAAGTCAGATCTTCCTTCTCTAGTCATTCTTCAGTAGTTCTTTCATTAGGAATCCTGTACTTGTATTCAGGATATCTTGATGACAAATCCTATTTTAGACTCTTGATAGTGGTGTGACTCTAGATAAGTTACTTAGCCTGTTTCCTTATCTGTGGGTGACACAGTTGATAGAGGCTGGACCTGGAGACTGAAAGATTCAACTTCCTAAATTCAAATCTGATTCAGACACTTAGTAGCTGTGTGACCCTGGGCAAGTTGCTTAGTTCTGTTTGGCTCAGTTCCTCAACTGTAATATGAACTAAGGAAGAAAATGGCAAACCACTCGAATAAATTTGCCCAGAAAAACCCAAGTGGGGTCACACAAAGAAATGACTGAACTGATGGAATGACAACAAAAAAGTGGGAATAATAATTTCTACTTTACAGATTTGTTTTGCGAATCCCCTGGGATAATTCATATTAAGTGATTTATAAACCTTAAAGAGCTATATAAACATTAGCTATTCTTTTTTAAAGAGTCATAAATCACAGAGGATACTCTAGAATATAGAAATAGGAAACTATATAAATTGTCAGACCTTAAAGTAATCTTAGACATCATCAAGATAATCCCTTCATATTTTAGGGATAACAAAATGAGACCAAGGTAGTTGATGTGAACTTACTTACTCTTACTTGGAAAGCCTTAAATTCTATGCTAAAGTGTCTAGTCTTTTTCTGTAATCACTGGGAACCCATTGAAGCAAAAAGACAACATTTTTTTTACATAAAACTAAGGATCACTATTATATAAAACTTACTTCTTGTTTTTAATATGCAGTTGATCGTAATCCAAACAGTCTAAGTGATAAATTCAACATATTATTTTAAAGTTTTCCTACTTGTCTGAATCCTTGGAAGTTTTTTTCTATTCTCTTCTTTTTTCTTTTGTATGTGAATTTGGGGAGGGTCACTATCACTAATCTACATTTCCCTCTTCCTCTCCCCTATTAGAAAATAACTTGTAACAAATAAGTATAGATATTAGAACTGGAATTGTATGAGAATTTTTCCCACCATAAAACAGAAGAAGGTCTGCACTCCCTCTGAAACTTAAAAGAATCTGGGAAGAGTTGCCTTGAACACTGAACAATTAAGTTATTTGCTTAGCATCCTACAGCCTAGATTCCTATCTGGTCCTGAGACCAGCTGCCTATTCAACATAGTCAAGCAAAATATGGCTTCAGATTGGACATGCCCAACAATGTACATCTCAATCTATCCCTCAGGTCTCTTACCTTTTTGTCAGCAGGTGCCAAGCAGGTAAATCTAACAAATTCTACAAACTTCTTCAAGAACAGAGAGACCCTCTACCCCCAGAAGAGATACTATGGTCAGCAAAAGAGGGTTCAACAGTGCCTCTTTTTTTTTTTCTTCCTTTTCATTTTAACAACAGAAAACAAAAGAGCTTTCTCAAGCATTTTCACAGAAATTCATCCAGCCATAAATAAACTTCATATGGATTTTGTGCTCATGTTTCAAAACGAGGTGCTTTCAAAAAAACATTCAGCAGGCGAATGTGGGGAACTCAGCTGAATTTTATGGAGTCTGTTGAATCAGCATCGCCAATATTTTGGCCTCCTGGACACTGGCTGAGGCTGTCCTCTCCTCGTCTCCTCACTTTTTCAACATAGCCATAAACATGTAGGGATGAAAGAGGACGGAAAGAAATCATTGTTCAGAACAAAGAGTAGCTATTTTTACCTCCTCAAGGCTCTACGCTGTTGCCGCGGATTTGTATTTGTCTCTGTAAGACTCTCCGTGCAAATATGTGCGAATAATGTGTGATTTTATGTGTATGTGTATTTCTGTCTATATGCTGTGTGAAGGCAAAAGTATGTGAGTTTGTAGATATTGGGAGTGTTGAAGTCTGCATGTAGGTGACAAAAAGAGCTCATGAATTCATGTGTATGGGTGAGGGTTTGAGGATGTTGTTGGTGCATTATTTTGGTTGGAATTGATAAGAAAATGTGTCTGTTTTAGGAGTAAAATGTCTATTTGTGTATATATTTACCAAAAAAAAAACCTGATCTTCCATCATAGGATCAATGCTGTGTATTGGTTCCAAGGCGGAAAAGTGGTATGGGCTAGGTAATGGGAGTTAAGTGACTTGCCCAGGGTCACACAGCTAGGATGTGTCTGAGACCAGGTATGAGCCTCCTATCTCCAGGGCTGGTTCTCAATCCACTGAGCCACCTAGCTTCTCCTGATTTGTGTATAATTTTGAGAAAGTTATCCTTTCTCCAAAGCTCTGGACTTAAAGTCAAGAAGGAAGCAATATGATACAGTAGAAAGACAAAGGTTCTTTAGTCCAAAGACCTCAGTCCAAAACCTGCTTCTTGATGCTTACTATTATCAGCAACTTGACAGTCAAAAGAGCCCCAACTGTAGAGGTATCATTGATATCAGATAGAGTCTTAATTCAGTTAACACCAACATACTCAACTCCCACCTCATCCTTTGAGACAACGAGCTTGGAAATTAATGAAACTACGAGTTTATAACTGTTCTCTTGGATGCTCTGGGATTTAAAGGTCAGGACCTCACTTGCTCTTCCAGTGATATCAAATAGAGCTTACTTTAAATTTCAGAAACTACACTGTTGCTCAGGCCCTCACCTGAGGCTCTGAAGCCCAGGAAGCACCCCAAATTGTTTACCTTAACGAGTACTTAAATTCACATTTGAGTCTGGACATTCGCTATGCTCATACAAGCTTTCAAGGATCTAGATTCTGGAAAAACAAAAACACCTCCTCAAAGAAAAGCTTAGAGAAGGATGATTTTTCTTCTCCCTGATTGGGAGGAATTTAAGAATGAATATAGCATCTTTCACATAGTAGGTGCTCAGCACATTCTGATCAAGTGAGTCTTACCAACGGCTTACTCAGATAAGGATGGCTGCATTCAATATTAGCCTGTCAGAGAATTGTGGAAGGTCAGAGTTGGGAAAGAGTTTAGAACAGAATATAAATACCTAGATGACCTAAACTAGTGCAGAGAATTTTAGTCCATATACTGTCAAAGCTGAGAGAGAATTTAGAACACAGACTTTTAGAATATGTTTGAATAATGGATGTGTTGAATATAGAATATTAGAGTTACAAGAGGATTAAGGACAAAGAATATTAGAAAATTCTTGGGCAGTTAGCATAGTGGATAGAATTGGGAGGACTTGGGTTTGAATTTGGCCTCAGACACTTCCCAGCTGTATTGTGACCTACAGGGGCAAGTCACTTAATCTCAGTTGCATAGCCCTTTGCTATTCTTCTGTCTTGGAATTGATATTAAGATAGTAGGTAAAGGTTTGGGGAGGGGAAAAAAGAGAAGAAAAGAAAAGACAGTGCTTGATTGTTAGACTGAAAATAGAATGTTGGAACTAGAAGAGTTGGATTTTGGAATAATAGAACATAGAATGAAAGAGCTAGAAAGGAGTGAACACTGATTAGGAAATGGAGATTAGCAAAGGGAAATGATTTGTTCCAGATCATACATTCAGTAATTGGCATAGATGGGAATAGAACCAAGTCACCGGAGTTCTGATGCCTGTGCCCTCCAGCCAAAATCAGAATTCTCCTTCCCTTTAGGCAGAAACAATTCAAGGATTCTCTGAGTAGGTAAAACATGGTATAACTAGGACTGACAATAATACCCATAGATGACATTTATAGAGACCTTTTTTTATTACAAAGTACCTTAAATGCTCTCTTGTTTGATTGATGTCAGCCTAGAAATTTGAAATAGGTCAGACGTAGGAGTGATGGGTAGAGGTTACAGAGGTAGGTTTCAGATAGAAGGGGAAATATCTTAATAATAACTTGGATGTTTTGATGGATTCTGAGTCCTAGCAATGTAGTCTTTTTATTCTCCAGGGCAAGTAACAATCCTGCTCTGCTTTCTAATCCAGTGTCGTTTTTGCCTATTTTTTCCATAGAGATGAGAAAGTGTATAACACTCAACTTACGAGCTTAGAGTCTAGTGATGGGAGAGAGATATGTACAAAAACAAATAGGATGTAAATTGGAAAGTTATTAAGTATATAGAAGAGTTAATAAAAAAAGAAGGAAGAGAGCTATTCAAAGTAGGAGGGATCACTTATGAAAGGGAGATTTAGGAAAGTGCTGTGGAAGCAGAAAAATCTGAGATCTGCCTTAAAGGAAAAAGGTCTAAATTCAATATAATCCAAATTTTTAAAAAGTCATTTATCAAGTATCAATTAGATGCCAGGCACTAAGCAGCTAGGTTGCATAGTGCCAAGCCTGGAGTCAAGAATATTCATCTTTGTGAGCTTAAACAAGACCTCAGACACTAACTGTATGTCCCTGGGCAAGTCACTTGACCCTGTTTCCCTCAGATTTTTCATCTGTAAAATGATCTGGAGAAGGAAATGGCAAACCACTCCAGTGTCTTTGCCAGGAAAAAAATAAATGGTGTCATAAGCATCAAACATGACTGAAAAATGATTGAACAATGACAGATATATGCAAAACAATAATAAGCAACTTCAAGAAAGAAATAGTGCTCATAAGAGAAAGACCAGAGAAGAGTTCAGGTAAGAAATGGCACCTAATTTGTGCCTTGAGGGAATCTAGGTATTCTACAAGGTTCAAGTAAGGGGAAAGTCTATTTTAGACATGAAAGGCAACTTGTATAAAGACATGAAGGTCAAACATAAGTTGTTATATATAGGAAACAGCTAGAGGCTAGTTTGTTAAAATGAAAAATGTATTAAAGGGGAAAAATGAAATAAGAATGGAAAGTTAGATGTAACTAAGGTTTCAGAGAGCTTTAATTGCCTGATTTTGATGGTCAGAGAGACAGTTCTAGCATGGGGCTGTCTTTTACAAATGGATGGAGGTAAGAGAAAGTAGGAATAGTTCAGTTTGCTTCAAAGAGGAGCAGTATGAAATAAGCCTGGAAAGGTCATAGAATTGAACTTTTGTCCAAGATGACTGTCTGCTTGAATGGTAGGCAGTTTTCCCAGTTCTCATATATTTACTTCAGCAAAACCTTGAACTCCACAGCAGATCAAATGATGTACAATGAAACCAAGAAATACAATGAGAAAGTATAGTAAGTAATTTTTCCCATATCAGAACAGCACAAAAAGGTTAGCATGAAGTCTGAGGGCAGTAGGAAAGGGGCTGTTATCTTCAGGGCAAAGTAGCCTCCCATGGTGACCAGAAACATTTAGCTTATAAGCTTTTTTTTTTCTAGAGGCACCAAGACAGGAGGACTCCTCAAGGAAATCTTAAAAGGGTGTCAGAAAGTCATACATTGGAGACCTTAAAGATCTCAGAGAGCAGACCTGGGCATTGACTAGCTAGCAGACTAGGACACTTTAGACCAAGTTGCTTTAAGGTCCCTAATACTCTGTTCTAAGATATTAGAAAGGGACATGAGGATCCAACAGTCTGAATCATAAAGATCCTTGGTGCATAAATTGGGTAAGTTGAATCAGGTGACCCAGGGATAGACAAGCAGGGCTAGTCATCACACCCAGAAGCTGAGAAGGAGGTGCAACATGGCTCTGACAAAAAGTCCCAATTCAAGAATTAAAACTGGAGATATGAGTATCAAAGTATCAAAGAAAGTGCCAACTAGTATCAAAAATTTTTGCAAATATGAAGATATACAAAAATAGGAGCAAGTAATTTCATAAAGACTACAAACAGAGATGCAAAGGTAAATGGTGTGCATTTCCCACTAGGATGGAATGAATATCTAGGAGAGGTTAAGAAATAAAAAACTAAATAAAAACTTTGGATAAAAGCATTGAAAGGAGAATAAGTAACTTAGGAGATGAAGTTGTAAATGTTCCTCAAGTAATGGAATCTCTGAAAACTAGACTAAATCAAGCAGAAATCAATGGTTTCAAAATATAACAAAAATATTAGGACAAAATCAAAGCATTTTTAAAAAAGAAAAAAATAAGACATCTGACATAAAAAATACATGGCTTGGTAAACATATCAAGGAGAGAAAATTTGAGAATTATTGGAGTATAAAATTTTGAAATCACTGAAATTGGACCCAAATCTCATTTGCATCTTTGCATCTTGAAAACTATTATTTAAAAACATCTAGATATTACATTATAAGAAATGATGGATGAAAACTGCTCACATCAATTAGAACAAAAAGTCAGAGTGAAAAAAAAGACACCACTGATCACCATCTGAAAGGAACTCCAAAAGGAAATGTCCCAAGTATGACATAGTCAAAATCCAGACCTCTTGTAGCAAAGAAAAAATTCTGCATATATCAAAAAAGATGCACTTAATGGATGGTATTTAGGGTCATATAAGACCTAGCCACTTCTAACATAAGTAAAGGAGCTTAGAATACAATATTCCAAAAGATTAAGATGCAGAGATAAATTTCTTTAAAAACACTGTAAAGAATGGGGAGGTGGCTTTTAAAGAAATGAAGGGTATTCTAGAGTTTCTGATATAAAATCCAGAGATTAGTAGAAATTTTGAAATGTAAATACAGGAGCTCAGAGAAACTTAGAAAGGTAAAGTCATTTGGGCAATTTTCAGGACCTATATGATGATGTGGTGCTAACATTTTAATAGCAGAGGAAGAAAATCATCTACCCTTCAGAAACTTAATATTTACATTGATACTGAGAAGAATTAAATAAGAAAAACAGAGGTCTGATGGATACATCAGGTCTATTCTGAGGTTTTGAAATGAGGAACAAAAAGTAGAAAGGAGAAAAATGGAAAAGAACATTATTTCTCATAATTGGAGTACATGAGAAGAAGAAAGGAGCAGGTATTAGATGAACATCCTTATTTGTAAAGGAAAAAAGAGTTTGACATTCATATATACAACAAAAACAATAATTTGATTCAAATATGCATATATGTCATATATACATATGCATATATATGTAAAATCAACAAAGATACAAAAGGATAAAAAGGAGATTATAGTTAAGGATAATTCTGGGGAGGGAATACTGGCAAGCAAAACAAATGTTCTGCTCCTGGTTAAAGGATTAAGAAGGAGAAAAAAAAAGGTGAATATCAAAGGTTGTTCTAGCTTGCTTTGTAGACAAGCTGAACATATGCATTTTGTGAATATAATGGAATATTATTGCACCATAAGAAATGGCAAAAGAAATTATTTTGGCTAATCCTGCATAGTATGAACTGATGCAAAGTGAAGTGAACAGAACCTGAAGAATAATTTATGTAAGAACAGAAATGTTACAAATTAAAACAACTCTGAATGGCTTAAGAACTCCGATCAATGCAATGACCAACCTTGTCTCTAGAGGAACTATGATGATGCATATTATTCACCTCCTGACACAGAAGTGATGGATAGCATCAGAGAGTAAGAGGAATACTTTTGAGTAATGATGATGTTGTCAGTTTCATAGGACTAAAATTTTTCATCACTTTATTCACAGGAGCACTGTGAATAAATGCAACCCTAAGTGCAAGGAAAGGCGATATTGTACTACTGATTGGCTTTGTAGTCAAGATATCTGGGTTTGATTTTGAGCTATGATAGGAAATGATGATGTTATCCTAAATCACTTCCTCCCATTGATACTTAGTTTCCCCAACTATTGAAGAAAAAGCATTCACGACCTATTTCATATGGTTGGGGTGAAAATGCCGTTTATTTTTTTTAATGTGTTATTATTATTTGTGTAAAATATGAATAGAAGCCTTTTGGAATCAAACCAGCTGGCTGTCCAGAGATCTAGCTCATGGGGGAAATTAACTTCCACATGAATGATTCCAAGCTCAGAAAAGTATTCAGTCTATAGGATCAGCACTAGATCAGTGGAAGAAATATTGCAAGGAAAATATGTGTGTGTATGTCAGTGTATATGTAAGACAGTTCTAAACTATATTTATTCAATTCACCTCCAGTCTATTCCCCCTCTCTCTTCTCATGTCTGGCTCCATCAGCATGCTAAATTCCCTATTCTTAGACTGTGCATTAATGTGCATTATTCATGGTTATCAGGTTAGAGAACTGTGGTTGAGTGGCTTCTATTTTTACGATAATTAAAGGGCTTGGAGTGGGGAGAGGTTAGTGGCTTATATACACTGGAATAGCATTGTCAGTTGGGGATAAACAGCTAAAAGTTACAATAAATAAAAGTGTCATGCCCTCAGTCTACAATGTAGAAAAAAAATTTTTTTTCAGAAGTTTTGTGTTTCACAAGGATGTAAATCAAAGTCAGATCCAGAAATGACTCACTTTTCACTTTAACTCTTTTGGAGAGACTGACTTTCTCTAAATTTGGTTTAAGTCCCTCAGTGGGCAGGCAGCGTTGCATGCTGACCATCACCCACTGTTAAGAGTAGTGGATTATGGGGCATGTTGGCCGCTCAGTGGATAGAAAGCTAGGTCTGGAAAGGGGAGGTTCTGGATTTGACTTCAGAAACTTCTTACCTATGGGTTACTGGGCAATTCACTTGCCCCCATTTGCCTAGTCATTTCTGCTTTTCTGCCTTGGAACTGAAATTTAGCATTGATTCTAAATCAGAAATTGATGGTTCTTACCAAAAAAAAGCGGTGGAGAGCAAGAAAAAAGGTAATAATAGCAATCAAAATAATAATAGTTAACCTAACTATACAAAAAATCTGTTCCTATCAACAACCATATGAGTTAGGTAGAACAAGTATTTTTTAGTAAGATCTGACCTCAGTGAGATGAGGTCAACTGTCCTAGATGGACTATTTCCAAGGGTACACTGTAAGAACTGACATGTCAAGGCAGAGCCAATTTCAGATCTATGATGAAAAAATCAGTTAGGGCTTGAGATGAGTCACACACTTAGAAAGATGGACACATATTCTCATTTATTATTATTATTATTATATTCATCCTTATTATTATTATTTTCTTAATGGGAATAATATAAACTAATAGAATTCTGGAATTTAAGAACGGTATCTAGATATTTAACAAAGATCATAGGATTTAAGGAACCATAAAGGCCATAAAATTAAACCCAAATTCAAGTATTGTACCATGAAAAACTGGGTCCCATTGAAATTGTGACAACCAATGTCATATGGTTAGTAAGTGGAGAAACTAGAATTTCAACCCATATTTTTTATTCCAGATACAATATTATATCCACTATACCATTCTGCCAACTTGCAGGAAATATAATTTATCCTTTGCTTGACAATGATTGGTCATTATTATGAAAATAAATTATTGTGTTATAATTCAGCAATTTTAACAATTTGTAATTATTTTAAAATTAAGTGCCTAAGAGTCCCAGGGTCTATGTGCTAAATCCTAGGGATACTAATTAGAAAAAGAAAAGATAATCCTTGTCTTCAAGGAACTTAAAATTTAGGAGAAGACAATACACAAAAGGAAACTGAAAAGTGGATGAAGCGTATGGGACAACAGAGGGTCCAAATCAAGTAGACCATTTGATAGTGAATGAAGTTCCCTGGGGAAGTCCCAGTCCTCTATTTAGTCCCACTCCTCTATTTATTTTTCTAGTTTTAAGCCCTTCAATCAGAGGGGAGAGAAAGCTAAGAGTATTGAGGAAGCTTGGGGCATTAAAGCAGAATAGATCTCCAAGGTAATGATGAGATTTCAGGTGTTGAACTTATTTTGGGGAAGGCCAAGACAAGCAAAGATGTTGATGTTAAATGCATGATCTCAGGGGCTTTAAGCTGTATTGGCTTTTTGCTTCTGTACTGAATTATCCTAGACAGTTGTGATTTTGGAGTTTTTCTGTCTGCTATTAGAAATTTTCCTATTTTTTACATTTACTATTGCATTGGATTATTAGTTCTCACCCTATCATTGCTATTTCTGTGCCTGACTCTAACAGTTCTTCCTGAGCCCCAATCTTCTCATCTTTTGTTACTTGAGAACCTAAATTATTAAGCATATATGTTACAAATGTTTGCTGAAGAGGTGGGATTAGGAAACAATTATGGGTGCCTGAAAAGATCTCCTGTACTAAAGCATTGAACTTTTAAGTATGAAGATTTTGGTATCTCTTTGCCTCTTCTTTGTAACTACTTTTGCTTACATTCTGTTTTTCTGTTGCATATTGAATAATTGCCAATAGTTGGCAATGGGCAATGGGCAAGGGAATTAATGAAAATAACCATGAGGGAAGATAGCTTAGTCGTACCAGATCCTAAACTATATTATAAAGCAGCAACCATTGAAATGGAGTAGTGAATCCAATGAAATAGATTAGGCATTCAACATGCAGTGGCAAATTATCATAATAATCTAGAGTTTGACAGACTCAAAGATCTAAGCTTCTGGAAGAAGAACTCAATATTGGGCAAAAACAGCTAGGAAAACTGTAAAAGAGAAAGCAGAAACTCGATACCTACCAATATCTTATGCCACATGCCGAGGCAAAGTCAAAATGGAGATGAGATTTAGAAATGAAGAGTGATACCATAAACTATTTAGGAGAGTACAAAATAGTTTGTCTCTCAGATCCATAGATATGGAAAGAATTTATGTCCAAACAAGACAGAGAATATTTCAAGTTGTAAAATAGATAACTTTGCATTAAATTAAAAAGGTTTTATACAGAAAACCCCAATATATCCAATAATATAAAGGATACAAAAATTGAAAACAAATTTATAGCAAGTATCTCTGATAGGCCATTTCTCAAATATATGTAGAACTGAGGCTGATTTATAAGAATATAAAGCATTCCCTAATTGACAAATGGTCAAAGGATAGAAACAAGTAGTTCTCACATGAAGAAATTAAAACTATATTTAATCACATGCAAAAATGCTCTGAATTATTGTTAATTAGAAAAATGTACATTAAAACAATTCTCAGGTATGACTTCACACCTAACAGACTGCCTTATATGACAAAAAAGGAAAGTGATAAATGTTAGAGGAGATGTGATAAAACTGATACAACCATTCTGGAGAGCAATTTGGAACCATTTACATAAGACCATCAAATCGTGCAAACCGTTTACCCCAGCAATACCACTACTAGGTCTATATCCCAAAGAGATCAACAATAGGGGAAAAAGGACTCAGTTGTACAAAAATAATTATAACATCTCTTTTTGTAGTGGCAAAGAATGCAAAACTAAAAGGAAGTCCATCAATCAGAGAATGACTGAACAAATTGCAGTATGGGGTTATAATGGAATACTAGCATGCCATGAGAAATGATGAGTAAGATGATCACACACAAAAACACACACAAAAAAATCCTGGAAAGACATGCATGAAATGATGCAAAGCAAAGTAAGCAGAACCAGGAGAACATTGTACATAGTAACAGCACTAATGCACAATAATCAATTGTAAATGAATTAATCATTATCAGAACGCAAGGATCCAGGACAACCTCAAGGAACTCCTGTCTCTGGAAGGAACTGATGGAATTTGAAAGCATATTGAAGCATACCATACTTTCACTTATTTCTTCCAGGAATTTTTCTCTAGTGTGTTAAATGTCTTCTTTCACCAAATGATGAACATGGAAATTTGTATTATATGATAACACATGTATGATTTATATCATATTACATGCCATTTTGTGGAGGCAAGAGTGATAGAAGGAAGGAAGAGAACATGGATCCCAAATTGTCAGAGAATAATGATAAAAAATGGTATTGATGTAAAAGAAAAGTCAATTGGTTAGTGAGGTGGTGTAGTGGGTAGTGATGCCAGACCTTACGTCAGGATGACCTGAACTCAAATCAAACCTCACATATTTATTAACTATGTGACCCTAGCCAAGTCACCTACCGCTGTTTGCCTCAGTTTCCCCATCTGTAAAATGAGTTTGAGAAAGAAATGGCTAACCATTCCAGTTTCAGTAACAGTATCGGCATAAGTATCAGTAACCAGTCCATTATCCAGTACCAAGAAAATCCCAAATAGAGTCAGGAATTGTTGGACACAACTGAAACAACTCAACAACAACAATAGGTCCATAATTGAGGTCAAATGCCTTCATCAGTGACCTGCATACATGCATTATTACTATAATACTATAATTACTCTAATACCATCACTTGAGAAACATGTAGCACTTTAAGGAATTATTACAAAATAATTTACTTTATGATCTACCCTTAGTGCCTTACAACAAGTCTACTAGATAGGTAATACAAATATTAATTCTATTTAATGAATATATCTTATAGATGAATAAATCAAGGCTCAGAAAAATGAAGTCATTTGCCCAGAGCCCCAAGGATAGTTTTTTTTTTTTTAATTATTAAAACCCTTACCTTCCGTCTTGGAGTCAATACTGTGTATTGGCTCCAAGGCAGAAGAGTGGTAAGGGTAGGCAATGGAGGTCAAGTGACTTGCCCAAGGTCACACAGCTGGGAGGTGTCTGAGGCCGGATTTGAACCTAGGATCTCCCGTCTCTAGGCCTGGCTCTCAATCCACTGAGCTACCCAGCTGCCCCCTCCAAGGAGAGTTTTTAAATCTCGCTTGAAGACAGGTTTTCTGACTCTTGATTTCAATGTTCTTTCTCCTTTATTATGTTACCAACTCATTGTAATAATCAGCAGTCTATGCCACACTACTCTATTTTGAATGCAGATGAGGTCAGACTAAGAACATGCTTTCAAAGTAACAATAATATTTTTCGAAGCCCTTCCAGGCTACAGTTATTCCAGTGAACTTTGATGCCTCATGATAGCCACTTGAGGTAGCTGGTGATACATTTAGTTTCTGAGGGTGGGGAGTGAAAAACTTGGGAGAACACTATAAATAGTAATTAGATGAGATATTACTGAGATAATAATGAAATATCTGTGTCAGTTTGGTTCTTCCTGGGGAATGCAATTTTCATATTAGTGGGAGCACATCTTATAAAATGTCTAGATTCAGTGATAACTTGAAAATTGAAATTTTGCTGTCTGCATTTTGGATGAGCCATACAAGCCAGGCTACTCTTTACATGTAAAAGGAAGTCTCACAGAAATGGCCTTTGAAGTTGTTCCCCATTTTGCTACTGAATAATCCTTTGATCATTTTCTTTGATTGCATAACAGGAACTATCCAGGGTATACATTCATCTCATCAGAGTCCCAAGAAAGGAAACTACTTAAGGTGCAGGTCATCAGAAGAATAATTTCCCTTGACTTCAAATCCAATGATCTAAATACTACTTTATTATGAACAATTAATTTTCCTTTTCTAGGACATTTTGCTTATTTGCAAAATTCATTTATACAATTGTAGAATGTCAAACTAGAAAGAGTATTAAACCATTGGCACCAGATGCTTTTAATCTTTTTTTTTTTTCATGGACTCCTTTGGCAATCTAGTGAAACCTATGGATGACTTCTCAGTTTGTAAATAACTGAAGGAAATGCTAAATTCCAGATAGAAGTTAGTGAAAACAAAGATCCAATCCTTTTTCTTTCCCCATTCAAGTTTACAGACTCTCTGTCTCAGAGTTATCCATAAATCTGTGGTCAAGAACCCCTGATCTAAACCAAACACTTTGTTTTAATAGCTGAGGAAACTGAGGCAGAGGGAAAGGCAAAAATGATTTATTAGGATCAAATAAATAATGAACAAGAAGAAGAACTGAAACTTACTTAAGCCTAAGGAATTAGTTATAAGTGAACAGATGTTTAGCTTCAAAATCAACTTGTTAAACTATATATAAACTATATTGATAAGAAAATTGAGATTCAGAAATGATAAAATGAGAAAGTACATCTAAGGGGCCAGTTCCTACATACAAGGCTTTTCCTTACACATACACCCCCATCTTCTTTCCTTCACAGAATTACTCTGTTTTATTTTGCTTTAAATGCCTTGTAAAAATAATATATCCCTACCCAGAGACTATCATTTCCTTGGGGGCAGGGTCTTTTTCAGTTTTGATCAGGGCAGATGCTTAATTATTATTTTTTTTCATTTATTAGAGACTTGCCTAAGGTCATACAAATAGTAAATTTTGGGGTTGGAATTGACTCTTAAATCCAGATAGCTTTTCACTGCTGGCTTGAAAATCCCGTCTAGCTAGAAATGTTTATCTTCTGTGATTTCAGTGGTTGACCACCTAATGAGGGAGGGCAGTTGGTAACTGCTAAGTTACATGTGGTAGATAAAAGAAAAAAAAAGCAGAAATCCTTTTTCTCTATTTCAAAGGCTTTTGTGCTAGAGGAGGGGAAGGAACCCAACAAGTGGGCACTTGCTTGAGTTATCATGAGGAAAGTAGAGAAAGCCAAAGGGATTAGTGGGTACATGGTTTAATGTGGGACTCTGAGCAGACCTATAAAGTGATTTGGGAGGTGACTCTAGGAAGGTCCCTATCTTTATCATCCCAACTCAAAAATCCTTCTGAAAGAAACCATGTCATTTGAGGTCATGGTTGTTTTCTCTTTAAAATCCTTGTTTGTGATCTTGGCAGTGCCTTAGAGAGCCCTAAGTGTAGGAACTGAGGCTGGCAAGCCTGGCATTTGAACTCAGGAAAAGTGCAGAGGAAGTATTCATTTTATGGATTTATTTAATGCTTCAAATGGGTGTTTGCCATTGCTAACAAGGGTAAATAAAAGATTTAAGCCTCCACCACCCACTCATCTTTTTCCCCCCTCTCAGCCCTGGAATAGGCAGGGCAAAAATGCTGGCTGTACTAAATTGTTACAGCCTACAGGCATTTGAATCAAGACAGTTCAGGGGGGAAAAAAGAAAAAGAAGCTGCATTGTGGATTAAATCTTCCTATTGTTCAAAACACCAGCATTTCAGTCCTATAGACAATCTTTCCCTATTCATTGTGTCCGGTTTTGCCCCCAAATTAACTATAATGAAAATGTTTCCCTTGTGCAGTCCATCTTGCCTTATACATTTGGCTGTGTGATGATGGGTAAACCCATTTTGCTCATCTCTAACATAGGGATCATCATGCCTGCAGTACTGACTGCTGTGAATATCAAATAAAAAATATGTAAAATATTTCATAAACCTTAAAGAACTGAATCAGTACAAGCTGGTATAATTGTTCAAATCTTTATCTCGTTTTAGTTATCTAAAGTGTCCAGATTCTTCTCCCTAATCAATTCTCTCCTTTTTCTTCCAGTTAGAGGTAGCTAATGGCACAGGGGACAGAGCACTGGACTACGGGGCACAAGTTTAAATTTGGCTTCAGCTGCATGAACCTGGACATGTCACTTAACCTCTGTTTGCCTCAGTTTCTTCAAGTGTAAAATGGAAATAATAAAAGCAGAGAATGTTGTAAGACTCAAATGAGATATTTGTAAAAAGCACAATGCCTGTCAGAAGTAATCATTCTATAAATGCTCATTTCCATTTCTCAATCCATCTTTTATATCATGTCTGAATAATCTGGCAGTTGGTGATGGTATTATTAACCTCATTTTACAAATGAGTAAACTAAACATCAGAGAATTAAATGCCTTACTTGGTTCGTTCTAGTGCTAAGTACTAAAAAGGAGCAACATACGAATCAAGGATTCTTGATTCCAAAACTGGCACTCTCAGCAACCATATGCAGCTCTTTCCTCTCTTTACTTCACCATCCTCTGACCATCAGTGGATGTTTTTCTATTTACACATATTAATTCTGAAATCTTAACATTATCCAGGTCTGTTTCAAATGGCCTCAATTTCTTCATGTTAACTATCTACTCTCTGTGAATTAAGGTAGAATAGAAAGATCCCCAGATAATGAAAGAAAAGCAGATAATGAAGCTTGCTAAATTAACATCCTTCAATTCACCCATCATGTTAAATAACTCAGGCTGAGAGGAAACTTATTTTCCTTTTACAGAATAGTGTGTGGACCTCATGACAATGTTTTCATTGCTTCCCTGTGACCTTTTGGGGTTCTAGATTGATATGAATAACCTGACATTTAGAAATATCAGATATATTTCCCCACTAAACAAGGGATGCTGTAGTCTGCAGGGCATCTAGGTTTCAGCAAAACATTTGATAATTCAGTGACATAATTTCTGTAGACAGAATAGGAGTATCTGAGCTATATAATATAATGCTTGAATAACTAGGTGGAAGGAATAGTTATGAATGAATTAATGTCAAATTGGGGAAAGACCCTGAGGGCACAACCCCAAGGAATCTGTCCTGTCCTTGGCCCTGTACTGCATGACAATTTTTTTTATCAAAAACTTAGATGAAGGCATACATGGTCTACTTGTCAGATTTATGGATGACAAAAAGCTGTGAGGGTTCTCTCATATATTATATGCAGAAGTAAAATCTAAACAGTCTAGAACAAGCAGTTTAGTTTATTATAGATAAATGTAAAGTCCTGAATTCCTCAATAAGTCTGCATTTAAAAAGCTCAGGGTCTAGAACAAGGGAAAATTATAGTCCCCTGACTTTTGCCTTCTAGAATACCAGGTCTAGTTTTGTCTGCTATATTTTAGGAGGTTTGTTGGCCTGCTGGAAAAGATCTAGAGAAGGCTGACTAGGTTGATGAGAGGTATTTATAATATGAATGATAACTAGCTGCCAGTGAGAGATGACTGACAATGGCAATGAATCCCCCATAATTAGAAATTTAAGTATTTAAGACATAGAGGTAGAAGTGATCTGGGAAATAATGTAGCCTTAGGAGTTCTCAAACTTTTAGAATCAGAATTGGAACTACACCATGTATCAGAAAGATGCCTAGACTTGTAGTCAAAAGACACAGATTGAAATCCCAGCTTTGTGGAGATCACTTGGTTGGAGAGAGAAAGATCTGAGTTCAAATATTGCCTTAGACCCTCTGATTGACTTCTGTCTACCTCAACTTACTCAACTGTAAAATGGAGATATTAGTAGCATCTATATCCTAGTGTTGTTGTGAGGATCAGATGAGATAATTTTTGTAAAACATTTAACATTTGTAAGACAATTAGCAGAGTGCCTGGCTCTTAGATGGTGCTTAATAAATTCTTCCTTCCTTCCAGCCATCCTTCATCATTATAACTATTTTCACTGGGCTTTAAGATTTACAAAGAATTTTTCTCACAATGATTCAATAGTTCACAAAATAAAAATATATTATCCTTTTATAGAGGGAGAAACTAAAGAGATGAAGTGATTTTCCCAAGGTGAAACAGCTAGAAAGAAAACAAAGAGCTTATTCATCTTGAGGTCCTTTGAGTCCAATTCCAATTTGCTTTCCTATTCTCTTTTATCCTTCTTGGCCTCAGTGTTTTGAACTGCAAAATGAAAGGTTAGTCAAGGTAATAATCTCTTTTTTAAATTAAATTAAATTTTTTTACATATGGATACAATTTTTGATAATTATTTTCTGATATTTTGTCATCCATGTTCTCTCCATCTCTCCCTCTCCTCTATCCTCCTGAGGATGGCAGGGAATATGATGGCAAGTTATACATGTGTTTTCATACAATACATATTTTCATGTTCATCACATTGTGAAAGAAATTATTTATCACACATATAAGAAAAAAGAATTCATGAAAGGAGATAAAGTGAAAAATGGTAGGCTTCAATCTACATTCAGATTCCCTCAATTCCTTCTCTTTTGATGGATAGCTATTTTGTTTCATGAGTCTCTTGGAGTGGTTTTGGATACTCATATTGCTGATAATAGTTGTTGTGGTGATGAGGTCAAGGTAATCATAATTGTTAAGGTTCCTTTTAGCTATTCATTCATATGTGTTCAAGAAGATAGTTGTAGAGGTCTTCCCCAAATCGCCTTTCTGTCTTGAATTTCAGCTAGCACTTTATTTTTCCTCTTTTATAAATATTTTTATTATAAGTATTTCTGTATAAGCCATATTTTTATCTAGTCTATATACTCTGTGCGATGAGGCTTAGTGGTCATTTGACAAGCTTTTAGTAAATACTATGTTCTGGGCATTATGCAGAGTGCTGGGGATACAAAGGCTACCTCCTCCCACAAAAAAATCATGATCTCTGCCATCAAGGGGCTTACATTTTGATGAGGGAAGATAACATTCAAACAATTATGTATTGCAGGCTACATATATATATGTATACATATACATATATATATGCATATATATATATATGAGAAATTAGAAGGAAAGCACTAGATGAAAGATGGATTTGGAGAAGCCTGGCAAAAGATAACTTAAGCATAGTTTTGAATACTGGGGCAGTGTTTCATTTAATCTTTGCATCTCTCCAAGAAACTGGTAAACTGGTTTTGTGATAAATGTTCTTCAAACATGGAATAGAATTTTATTGAATTAAATTGGAATATAGACAAAATAATGCTATTATAGATATTGATAAAGTAAAGTCAAACCAGGTATGGGCCAGATCAATTTTCCTCAGCTGTAAAGCCATGGAATAACCACCTTGTCATTGGTAAAATTTTCATAGTCTATAAAACTCTTATTAAAAAGGCCCTTAATTCTCAAAATCTACAAATGCCCCCAATTGATTTCTATTTGGCACTCTCCTTGAGTCTAGCTCCTTCTACTTCCTTCCATCTCTCTAGCTCAAGGCCTTTGCATTCTAAGCATCCAAGAATTGCAGTCTTGTTACTCTGGAGCAGGGGTCAGCAACATATGGCTCTCAAGCCATATCTGGCTCTTGAGGGCCAGATATGGCTCTTTCTGCAGGAGTCATAAAGTCAAAACTTTTTCAGGCGCTATTACAGGAGCGTACACTGTTACAGGAGCGTGCACTTTGAGCACTGTATGGCTCTCACAAAATTACATTTTAAAAAATGTAGCGTGTAATAAGGGAATAAAACAAGTGGATGGGGTTTGTGGGTCCCTAAGGCACTAGGTGGGAAAGGAGGGTACAATGTGGAGGTAGTAAATTGAGGTGGTAGGAGATGTAAGGGAATGACTGAGTTTAGGGAAATATAAGATGATGAAGTAGAATGAGCGTCAAGGGGAGATGATGAGGTAGTTGGGCAGGCAGCTACAACAGGGAGACACAGACTGGGTACACAGGCTTGAGACAGAGGACACTGAAGGGAAACAGGCTGAACCCTTCAGGTAGGAAGGTCACTTCTACAGACAAAAGGTTGGGGCCAGTCAGAAATGGTTTGAAACTAACTAGAGGGCTTTCTAGTTAGTTTCTCAGGTTCACAAAGGAAGAGTCCCAAGATTCTTCCCTATCTGTGAAATAGAAGGGCTTCTCAGAGGAAGTATAGAGATCACCACTTCCTCCAAGATGGACACTTCCAGCTCCCCTCAGGGCCCAAAGAGAAACAATTCTTTTCTCTCCTTTATCCCTTTTTTATCATTCAAACAATGATTTAGCAAAAGGTTTGATTTTTTTTTTTTTGATTTAGCAACAGCGTTTATTAAGTTGGCAGGGTTGGTTATAAAGGACAGAGGGATACAAGGTTTCTCTAACAACCTCCTAGGGGGAAGCTCCAGGTGGGGGAGGGACACAGGAATGGGAGACTGAGAAAGAGCCTGCCCTCACTCAGCCCCTGGAGGTTTTGTTGCTTTTAAGGTTAGGGAAGTTGCACACAATGAATCAAGAGATAATTTGTATCAAGGGTAAGCTCTATTTGACTATGAGGAAAACCTAAGTCTTCAAAGTTTGAATGCTACCACCCAAATCCACCCTTTTCCCAGAACCCACAGGAAATTAGGAAGAGAAATGGTGATTGGAATAGAGAAGGTCAGGGAGATCCAGAGGAATTAGCTAAGCTACAAAATCTCAAGAGAAAAGGCACAGAATCAGGGAATCAAGGCCAGGTTTCAGCCCCAAGACCAAGCTCAGTTGACCCTTCTGCTCTGACCGAGCCTCCAGGACCAACTCCCGCTGGTCTGGGTTCTAAACCCTTCTTAACTGCCAGAAATTCTCCAGTTAGCCTTTTGCAGGGTTGTTTGCACCTTTGCACTACAGGCTTTTATGGCTCTCACAGCCAAAAAGTTTGCCAACCCCCTGCTCTGGAGGATGGAAATTTTTCAAACCCTATGGAGCCAATCTGCAGCAGGAAAATTGAGATATGTTCCTTTTCTAAAGTATGTTAGAAAAATGGATTAAATACTGAAGAATCTGATAGTGATAACAACAAGAATTCTTCTGTTCAACTTTAGAGAGTATAAGATGATTGAAATAATAATAATAATAATAATAATAATAATAATAATAATAATAATAACAGTAAAATTTTAGGGAAAAGAGGAAAAGAATAAGCATTTACATATAATCTATGAGTGCCAAGCATTGTGCTAAGTGCTTTACAAATATTCTATCATTTTATTTTCATAACATCCCTATGAAGTAGATCCTGTTCTTATTCTTTTTTTATACTGTGAAAACTGAGGCAGAAATTAAGTGATTTGCCCAAAGTCACACAACTAGTAGTAATAATACTAGCATTATCACCAATAACAGTACTTTTTACTAATAATAAAAAATCAGTCAACATTTATGTAGTGTTTTAAGGTTTGTTAAGTGATTTACTAATATCCTCTCATTTTATTCTCATAACAACCCTCTGAAGTAGATGCTGTTCTTATTTCTTTTTTACATTAAAGAAACTAAGGCAGACAGAAATTAAATGATTTGCCCAGAGTCACACAGTTAGTAGTAATAAAACTAGTGTTATCACCAATAACAGTACTGTTACTACTAATAAAAGAATAATACATAACATTTATGTCGTGTTTTAAGGTTTGCTAAGTGATTTACTAATATTCTCTCATTTTATTCTCATAACAACCCTCTGAGGTAGATACTGTTCTTATTCCTTCTTTACTTTAAAGAAACTGAGGCAGACAGAAGAAGTTAAGTGATTTGAACAGGGTCACACAGCTAGTAGTAATAACACTAGGGTAGTCACCAATAATAGTACTGTTACTAATAATAAGAAAAATAATACATAACATTTATGTTGTGTTTTAAGGTTTTCCAAGTACTTTACAAATCCTTCATTTGGTCCCTACACCAACACTGGATAGAATTGCTATTACCATCTTTAATTTAGAGATGAGAAAACTCAAGTAGACAAGGGGAAGTGCCTTGCCTGGGATCCTATGACTAGTTAAATGTAAGAGGCTGGGTTTGAACTTGATTTTTCTTGACTCAAGGTCCAGTCCTCTATTCCCTGTGCCATGTAGCTGCCTATTTGCCATTTGAAGAACCTAAGCTTATTTTGATCCAGTGACTTGTCCAGGGCCACAACAAAGGTAGTTTAGAACTAAAGCATGAAACTGCCTCTTTCTAAAGCCAAGTCTAAGGTTTTCCCAATAAAACCAAATTATTCCTTCATTCATCAAATCCATCATTCAATGCTTCCCACAGTTCCTGGCACATTGTAGGCAGGTAATAAATGTTCATTGACTGACTGATGGATTTGTTGGCTGAAGGCCTGCCATATGTAGGCATTGTGCTGGGTGCTATGATATAAAGACAAAAACAGTATAGTCTTTGACTTCAAGGAGCTTATGGAGAACTATTTTGTTCATAGGAAATTATTCAAAGTATCCCGCATCTCAGGCAGCAAAGGTGGCACTGTGGATAAAGTGTTAGGCCTAGTGTCAGGAAGACTTGTCTTCATGAATTCAAATCTGGCCTCAGATACTAACTCTTGGCAAGTCACTTAAACTCTGTTTGCCTCAGTTTTCTCATCTGTAAAATGAGTTGGAGAAGGAAAGGATAAAGCACTACAGCCCAGAAAAACAAAGAGATCACAAAGTGTTAGACATGCTTGAAATAAGTCAACAACAACAACAACAAATCCCATGCCTCAAGTCTTAGTACTGAACTTAAACTCTTAGAACACCCCATGTACAAAGCCATTTCTGAATGGAGAGCCCTTGAAAATGGAGGAGCAGTGAAGATAGGGTAGGAGGGACCGTGATGGGCTTCTTTGAGCTTAGCTTTGAAGGAAGCTGGGGATTCTCCAAGGTAAAGGGAGTGCTTACCAGTTTGGGGGAAAAGTCAGCTCAAAGATAGGAGATAAAATAGGGAAGATCCAGCAGGCAAGCCAGACTGGAATGAAGAGCATATAAGAGAGATGGATAGGCAAAGAGTCTATAAAGTAAAGCTGGAACCAAACTGTGTTGGGCTTTAAAAAATAAATGGAGAGGTTTATTTTTTATTCTGGTGTGAGGATGTGACATGGTCAGACTTGAGCTTTAGAAATGCCAATTTTTATCTCTGTGGAAGATGGATTGGAAGCAGGGAGGCCAATTAGGAGAAAAGTTCAGTAGTTGGGGTGAGAGGTGATGACTAAGAGTGGTGGCTGGGAGAAGAGAGAGAAGTCGAGGGATGCAAGCGCTGTGAGGGAGGTTGGGAAGTGACTAGATTGAGGGGCAATAAATGGTAAGAGTCAAGAATTATTTGGAGGCTACAAGCTTGGGTAATTTAAGGGCTGATGCGATCCCCAAGAGAAGTAGGGGAGTTTGGAAGAGGAAAGAGACTGGAATGAAAGATAACGAGCTCTGATTTGGACTTTTTGAGTTTGAAACACTGGACCTTCATTACGGATGCAAGCTAGACTATGGAGCTAGAATTGACAAGGCTTGGTAACTGGATGTGAGGGCGATGGTAGGTGCAAGAGTCAAGGGTTCATTTGAGGCTACAAATTTGGGTCATTGAAAGAGTGGCATTGTCTTCAATGGAAATAAGGTACTTAGGAAGAGGAGGGAGTTTGGGTTGAAAAATAATGATCTCTGTTTTGGATGTGTTGAATCTGAAATTCTCATTGTATCACTGGTTGGTGATGTCTAATTGGTGATGTGAGTCTGGAATTCAGGTAAGAGACCAGAACTACATAAAGCAATCTAGGAATTATTTGCTTACAGATTGTAGCTGAACCCATGAGAGCTAAATACAAATTCACCAGTGCTTTTTAAAAACAGTTATTGAATCAGCAAAAGTGGCATCTTTATTATGGCATAAGCACTTTACAGAAACATGTTTATAGTTATTTTTTCCCTATAGGATTATTCCCTAAAGGAGAATAAAAACAATCTGCATTCAGGCATTATACTTTTTAGGTGGCATATTGTGCTATAGATTATGGAAGACTTGGCTTCCTTTCAGCTACCTTTCTGACTCCATACCTGTGATCTTTGGGCTGTTACTTATTCTAAAGTACTGATTATGAGGGAGAAATCATTCTTTTTCTTTTAAACCCTTACCTTCCATCAATACTATGTATTGGTTCTAAGACGGAAGAGTGGTAAAGGCTAGGCAATGGGGTTTAAGCAACTTGCCCAGGGTCCCTCAGCTAGAAGTATCTGAGGCCAAATTTGAACCTAGGACTTCCTGCTTCTTGGCCTGGCTTTCAATCCATTGAGCTGCCCAGTTGCCCCCTGAGAAATCATTCTTTTTAAAAAATAGTTACACACAACTGTAAAATTCTATCAGTGTTTAGGGCTCAATTTTGAAAGTGTCTGTCTATTAGTGAATCTACTTGGAGAACCATAGATTTAGAGCTGAAAGTAATTTTAAAAGTCATCAAGATTAACCTCCCTTATTTGACAGATGATACCACTGAGGTACAGAGAGCTTAAGTGACTTCTCCAGTGCCACACAGTGAGTAAGTGTCTGAGTTGAGATCTGAATCCAGGTCTTGCTGACTCCCATGTCAAGCATTCTTTTTACTTTACTCTGATGTTTCCATTGTTTCAGTATTTAGAATCATAGCCCTGGGAATGAAAGGGGCCTCAGAAACCATATAACCCATTTATTTTTTAAAATGAAAAAACCCAAATCTCTGAAATTTCAGAGACTTTGTCAATGTGAAAAAGAACTATGATTCTAGTAGCTAAATTCACTGAGTATGCTCATGACTTTGCAGTCATACTGGAATTTCTTCTGTCTATATAGGCATAATACCTGAATGACTCAGCAGATGCTTGTTCTAATCCATTCCCCCTACTTTTGGGGGAATATAGACATTCTAGTCAAAGAAACAATCTAGACAATAATACTACACATAATGATTCCTTATTCTGGGAGAATTTTTCTCTGCATAAAGAAAGTTGACTAACTTGAGATATAGAGTAGTGGAGTAAAGAAGAGATGAGAGCAGGTGAAACAGGGAGAAGGGTCAATGTTATACTCTGGTTACAGTTATTCAAGAAACCAAGATGCAACTGATGTCTGTAGTATCAGATAGGATATTTGAATAGCTAAACTCTGGATATCTGCAAACAGTTTTGTCAAAGCAATAAAGAAGCACATGCCAAGCTGTATAACCTAACCTTGGCAGAGAGCGACATTACAGAAGCCTTCCTCACAGAAGCCTTAAATTATATGTATAGATTGCACAAACTTCCATCTTGTAGAGAGTACTCAGGCTCAGGACATTTTTATAAATTTCTCTCTCTCTCTCTTTCTCTCTCTTTCTTTCTCTCTCTCCCCCCTCTTCTCCCCTCCTCTATCTCTCTCTATCTATATCCATTCATCTATCTATCTATCTATCTATCTATCTATCTATCTATCTATCTATCTATCTATCTATCTATCTATCTATCTATCCACCTATCTATCCACCTATCTATCCATCTGTCTATTCATTTGCTTATTCATTCATTTCTTTATCTATTTATTTTTATTTTTAAACCCTTACCTTCCATCTTAGATTCAATACCATGTATTGGTTCCAAGGCAGAAGAGTAGTAAAGACTAGGCATTGGTGGGGGGTGGGGTGGGGCAAGTTAAGTGATTTGCTCAGAGTCATATAACTAGGAAGTGTCTGAGGCTAGATTTGAACCCAGAATGTCCTGGCTCTAGGACTGGCTTTCAATTAATTGAGCCACCTCACTGTCCCTAAGCTCAGGACATTTAGGGGGAAATATTGTAGTACCAAAGACCCCTTGAAGTTTTATAAAATTGAGGGTAGGAGATGAAAAGAAGGCTTATTTGGTACTTTGCTTACTTTACAGGAATGAATTTTCTATATATGGGAAATTTTCATAATGCCAAAAGTACATGTAGATGACAAGTGGCAGAGAGTCATTCTCCCCCTTTCAGTAAGAGAAGCTTTAGTTGTGAGGATGAATATTAATCATCAGGCATTCCTCGCTTTCAGAAGATGTCATTCAGTCCCATGTCTATGTCAAGTAGACCCTGTTGAAAAATAAATTCTTGTCTTTGGCAGATTTCCACTCCCCCTCCCCACCTTGGACGGAGTTGATTGGCAGTCAAGCATTTAGATGATTTAGTTCAAGTTTTTTAGCTTTATCCTTTCTCTACCAGCAGAATGCTATTTTTTCTTTGATTGTATATTTTCATAATAATGGCACAATAATGAAGGTGTGTTTTTGAATTTTAATTCTGTCTATTTTTGTTTCATTTTTCTTCTGGCTCAACATCATCTTAGGACAGCCAGATGCCATAGTGTATAGACTGCCAGATCTGCAGTTGGGAAGAATCATTTTCCCTAGTTCAAATCTGGATCTCAGACATTAAGAGGTGATATGGTGCTCACCAGAAATAAGAGAGTTAGGAAGCAGAGAGAGATTTGCATGAAAGCTGTGTGACCCTGGGCAAATTACCTAACTTCGTATGCCTCAGTTTCCTCATTTGTCAAATGAGCTGGAGAAGGAAATAGCAAACTACTCTATTACCTTTGCCAAGAAAACCTTGAATGGGGTCACAAAGAGTCAGATACAACCAAAAAGACTAAACAACAGTAATAAACATCATTTTAACAATATTATTATGAAGTTAGAAAGATAGAAGAGTGGGACAATCTTATTGAATTGTTACTGATGTTAATGTGTGGTGGTTTACTTAGGCTTTTTCTATTGAAATGTATAGATTAAATAAACACCCAAAATTGGATAATGAGTTGTTGTTTTGTTTTTTTGTTGTTCAGAATTATAGATAACAATAAATAATCAGTCATTTTGCTGATGTGTCAAAATGGTTGAGAGAGCTAGACTATTAGCTAGACTATTTCATTATTAGGTCATTTTAAAGGTCAAATTGAATTGGAATACAAAACGACACTGGGTTAGATCTTTGACAGTAAATATTTAAACTCTTAAAAAATAAATTTGAATCAGTTACCTATATAGCTTAGAAGTGATACCTTCATCAGAAAACTTGCTATAAATCTCCCTTCTTTCCTACCTATTTCTCTACCCCAGTTATTACCTACTTCCCTATATTTTTAATTTCATTGGTCTTGTACAAAATTTTATTTTTATATTATCCAAATTGTCCATGTTTTTTTTCTTTTCTAATCCTCTCTATTGCCATTTTGCTCATGAACTCTTCTCCTTTCTATAGATTTATTTGGATAGTGATTTCTTTGTTCCTTTCATTTGTTTGTGATGTCACTATGTCTAAATTTGAACCATCTGGAGCTTATCTTAGTATATGGTGTCATTTATTGTTCTCTACTTAGTTTCTGCCAGATTACTTTCCATTTTTCCATCAAGTTTTGTCATATAGTCAGTTCTTATCCCAGGAGCAAGGGTCTTTGAGTTTATCGACTCTTCGATACTGTGCTCCTTTGTTTCTAATATATTATATACCCAATCTCTTCCATGTATTGACGTTTCTACTGTTATTGCATTATATTATGGTTTGATTTTTGATGCATCTAGCCCTCATTCTTTCTGCCTTTTTTATTATTTCCCTTGGGATTATTGACCTTATTTTCCCTCCAGATGAGTTTCATTATTACTTTTTATAGCTCTTTAAAATAAACCTTTGTTAGTTTGATTGGTGTAGCACCAGATAAATAAATTAATTTTATTATGTTATCTTAAACTACCCACGAGCAATTCATAATACTTCAATTATTTATATTTGGCTTTATTTACATAAAACGTGTTTTGTAGTTGTCTACATATATTTCTTGTGGGTATCTTGGAAGGTAAACTCCCAGATATTTTATCTATTCTGTAGTTATCTATCTATCTATCTATTTATTTATTTGTTCATTCACCTATTTATTTATTCATTCATTCATTCATTCATTTGTTTATTTGTTTGTTTAAACCCTTACCTTGGTACAAAGTATTGGTACCAAGGCAGAAGATCAGTAATGGCTAGGAAATGGGAGTTAAGTGACTTGCCCAGGGTCACACAGCTGGGAAGTGTCTGAGGTCAGATTTGAACCTAGGATCTCCTGTCTCTAGGCCTGACTCTCAATCTACTGAGCTACTCAGCTGCCACCTCTGTAGTTATTTTTAACAGAATTTTTCTTTTTCTCTTTCTATTGGATGTCTTTGGTAATATATAGAAGTACTGATGGTTTATGTGGATTTATTTTATATCCTGCAATTTCCCTACAGTTGCTAATTGTTTCAATTAATTTTTATTTGTCTCTAGTGATTCTCTAAACTATCACATCTTCTGAAGAAAGTAATAGTTTTGTTTCCTCTTTGCTTATAATTATTTCATCAACTTCTCTAAAAATCCTTTTATATACAAAGGAGAACAGTAAAAGATTATATGTGATGTTTTCAGTCTCTATGTTACATACAGCTTGAGATATACATATATGTATATATATATGTTTATATTAAATTTAACATGTTACTTTCAAAACTGTCCAACTTGTATGTGTTTCTTTCTGAACTTTCAGTTCTCTTATGTTCATTTGCAAAATGTTTCAACAGCTTTTTTAAATTAAATTACATGTTTCTTTATTGATAAAATTACATGGTTAGACTAAGTTATTTCTAACATTTCTTCCAACTCCAAATCATATTATTCTATGCAGAGCTGGAACTGAAGTTTGAAGTCAGTATTCTTTTTCATGTCCCCATCTGTGCCTTAAAATGAAAAACTAGAGGCTCAGGTTTCAAAACTAGCATTTTGTACCCTAAATCCAATTCATCTTCTTTCTCCACCCTCTCCAAATTATCCTATGATTCTTATTAGATATGTTTCTATGGACAATTCATTTACCCTCTCGATTGTGCAGTCTCCTTACCTGTAAAATGAGTATAATAGTTTATAAAACACTTACAGATGATATGAGAATCAAAAGAAATGGTTTATATAAAGGGTTTTGAAACATTAAAGCATTTTTTAAATGCTAGACATTTTGGTTTCAATATTATTACTAATTAAAATAATAAGATAATCACTCAAGTTATTATTCCTCTTCTTAATTTTGGTTATGTTATTCTCCTGCTTAAAAATATTCAGTGGCTCCCTAGTGTTTACAGGGTAAAAACTCCTTAATCTGACACTTGTAGTCCAACATTCATTTATAGATGAAGAAATTAAGGACCAGAGAAATGAAAAAAAAAACTTGGATCATCAATATTTGAACCTAGATCCTCCTACACCAGATCCAAGTGCTCACTCTGCTACCACAATTCATGAAAGAATAGCCTCATTGCCATCTGGTAGGCAATAGTTCTTTTATCTCTCAAGGAAATGATAGGCAGCAAAAAGGACATACTGATTTGAATTACCCAAACTGTCTTTTATCAAACCATTTCAAATGAGCCAGGTAATCTCATAGCATCTTAAAGATTGATATCTGATACTTGACTTTGGGTATTTGGTTTTATACTCATGTTTTTGCAATTGTTATAGGGGGAAGATGGACCTCTGGGGATTCCTGGACTAAAGGGAGATAAGGTGAGTACCTTGGAGAGCACTGATGGATATATTTCACAGTCATATGAATTTGAAAAAAATCATCTTTCTTCTCTTTTTGCCCCCTTGGAAAATTAAACTGAATTTTATTTGGCTGAAATTAAACTTCTTTTCTGTCTTAGCTGAGGCCGAGAATCTATTTCACTTAGGCTATCTCTCACTCATCAGTCATCACTGAAATCATCTGTGACTTTACAGTACCTTTATAATGGAACTAGAGGAGATGCAACACATTTCCACAATGCTCAAACTGCCAGCATTTATAAGTCAGTGGCATAACCTTTGAGAGGACAGGGTCATCTATCCTCCATATTATAAAAGCCCAATGCCAGAACTGTAAGAGGTGAGGTTCTCCAGATGAAATGGAGGTGCCCAAAGTGCCCTTATGAGGCTTGAAGGGAGCTTATTGATTCTTCACTCCAGTTCCCTATTTAATTCAGAAGAAAACCTCCCAAAGATGCAAGTTGATTGAATAAATCTGTGGTGGAGCCTTGTTTCTTTGGCTCCCAATGCCCACAACAGCATACTGCCCTTTTCCTGAACAAAATTGAGTATTTACTTCTCTATTGTCATACATAGATTTGCATCGTTCTGTCATATATAAGAATCCCTTGAACTTCTCCACTGATAAAGAACAAATTACTTTTTGAAGCAGCTCATTGTTGGAAATCTCTGATCATAAGTTTTCATGTTGCCTTTTTAAAAAAATGAACAAATAGAAATATCATTTCTGTTGCAAATAGTAATAATACAGAAATAGATTTTTGAACAATGATATTTGTAAAATCCAGTGGAATTACTCATTGGCTCCGGGAGTGGGGAGGGAGAAGGGGAAGGAAAAAACATGAATCTTGTAACCCTGGAAAATATTCTAAATTAGTTAAATCAATGTTTTTTTTAAAAGAAATATCGTTTAATCCCTCTCCTATTATGCTACAATATGTACGAACCTACAGAATATAAACATACCTGAAAAAGTTCTAATTCCATGACTCTTTATATAAATGTATTTCCCCCCATCCTTGTTCACAAAGCCCTTGATATCTATCCATGGATGCCTTATTAAACATGATACCTAATGCCACAATCTATCATTCAAATTCCTAGAGTCAAATCAAAAATATTTATTAAATGCCTACTATGTGTCAAACATTGTATTTCTGCTGGAAGCAGAAAGAAAGGGAAAATATAGTGCCTGCATTTAGAGAATTCAGTCTAATGGAGGAAACAACATGCAAACAAGTACATACTAACAACATATATACAGGATAAATTGGAGGTAATCAACAAAGGGAATATAGTACAAATAAGGGAGGATAGGAAAGTGAATTTTGTGCCTTTAGGGGTCGCACATGTGCTCAAAAAAATCATGGAGATTTTAGAAAAATATTGTACGAAATGAATGTGTAATTGAATGACAATTTCACTGTCTTCATTGATCACATGGAAAATCTCACCCTCTTACCCTGACTATACTACTGGCTTGTTAGTTGTGAAAATCTGATAAGAAGATAGCTGCCTTTCTTTCCCAAATCTTCCAGCAGTTAATTCCTTCCTTTTCCTCATTCCTTCTACTTTTGTAAGTAGATATTTTGTGTAAGAACCTTGCTGTTTGCATGCTGCCCCTTCCTCTAGAATGTGAGTTTCTGGAAGGCAGAGATTGTTTTTTTGCCTTTCTTCATATCCTCAGCATTTTTGTATAGTACCTGGCCCAAGGTAATAACTCAATGAAATGACTGTTCACCAACTACAAAACTATGATGCATTCATTATTACTGATATTTTACAACAAGTCAAAATTCATCCACATGATCAAGGAAATATCTGTAGGAGGAAGAACATTAGAGTGATCATCAGAAGATCTAGAATTTCTGACACTGCCTTTAGTTACCTATGTGATCTTGTATTTATTATCTGGTCAAACTCAAATGTCCTCCCCTATAAAAGGAGGTTTTTTCCCCCTAGTTCAAGGGTTCTTAACTTTGTGTGTGTGTGTGTGTGTGTGTGTGTGTGTGTGTGTGTGTGTGTGTGTGTGTGTCTTGTGGATCCTTTTGGCTGCCTAATTAAGCCTGGACTCATATTAATGCCTCATACAATCTCAGCTAAAATCTCATCTTCTGTAAGAACTCTTTCCCATCCCTTCTTAATCTCAGTGCTTTCTCTGAGACTTTCTTCAATTTACCCTGTCTATATCTTGGTTGTAGATCTCTTGTTTGCACATTGTCTCCCCTGATAGACTGTGTGCTCCTTGAGAGCAGGGACTGTCTTTTTCCTTTCTTTATATTCCCAGTCCTTAATATAGCACTTGGCATATTGTAGATACTTAAAATGTTAGATGACTGCCAGGCTAATGTTTTTCAATACAGAGGATTATAAAGGAAAACAATTATATTCAAATACATTTATCATAATATTTTTTAAATGTTCACAGATCTCAAGGTGAGTTCTCCTGGTCTGTATAATTTCCATGCTTTGGCACCATATTTCCGAATTGTATGTTTTAAAGTTCCTGCTGCCTCTAACAATTCTCATCAGTCAATATTCTAAAATCTCTTACACCTTCAACATTCCTTTAAAATAGATCTTAAAGCTTCTCCTTTTCCTTTCTGCTAATAACATGGCTCCCCCATTACTTTTGGAGGCATTTACAATGGCATACCTCTCATTATAACAATTTCTGCTCTGTGTGGAACAAATCCATTTGAACCAGAGCCTACACACTCAGCTCCAGTACCCTGACAAAAGAGGTTTTTGCTCAAATGGGAATCACATTGGAGTTTCAATTGTTGAGCGACAGACACATAATTATCCAGATGCACAGCCCCACATCCTACTTTTCCTTCATAGAATGCTTGTTAGTGCTACAGCAGGCATCTAAAGCATCATTTTCCCTGGCTATGTGTGATTTCATGCCCCTTTATCATCAATACTACCAAATGGTTAGGCTCGCCATGATTACAGTGTGTTCTGAGGAAATACTTGCTCTGGTAGAATAGAGGAGATCATTTATATTGTAGAGTGATTTAGATTTTAAACAATATGTTTCTATCCATCATTCCATTTGATATTCAAAACAAAAAAACTTTGTGAGGAAAATGGGTCAAGGATAATTATTTCTATTTTATAAATGTAGAAACTGAGGACTAGAGAAGAGAAATCACTTATTTAGGTTCCATTGGACCCAAAAGGTACATTAGATTAGCCAACTCTCTCATTTGACAGAGAAAGAAACTAAAGCTCAGAAAGAGGAATTGATTTTCACCAAATGATGTAGCTGGTAATTAAATATTGGGACCAACACCTGAACCCCTGTGTATCTTCCAACATGCAAGTCAAGAAGACCTGGGTTCCTAGCCTATCTTGGGAATATACTATCTGGGTGACCCTGACTAATTTTTTCATATGTAAAATGAAGGAAATTGACTTGGATATTCGCTAATATCCCTTCTACCCTAAAGCTATAATACCCTGATTCCAAATCCACTCTTCTTTAAACTACATTGTTTGTAGGTTTTTTTTTCTTTTTCTTTTTCCCTTGTCTTTTGTTTTGTTCATTCAGTGGGATTAGAAGATTTATATTATGCTTTCTAGCCAGTTTTCTCTTTACATACCTTTTTTCATTAAATCCTGGCAATAATTCTATTATGTAGATAGTTCAGGTAGGTAGTTTTTATCCTCATACAGGTAAGGGAATTGATGCCCACAGAGGTTATGTTACTAAATAAGAATCACTTGCATTTATATTATGCCTACTATGTGCCAAGCATTGCACTAAGTACTTGATCTCACCACAATGCCAAGAAGTATCTTTATTTTTATGATGAGGAAATTGAAGAATACAGAAATAATATTACTTGCCCAGGATCACACAGCTGAAGAGTATCTGAGATCTAGTTTGAACCTAGGTCTTCTTGACTCCTGGCTCAGTGATCTCTCCATCTCATCACCTTGGTTTCTGGTTTCATAACTAGTAGGAAGCAGGTATTTTTATCTTATAAAAGGTCTTGCCTTCTTCTTCTTATGCCATACTCTCAAGTTATTTAATGTCAAAGACTATGTATGTATATATCTATATCTATCTATATATATCCTGTACAATGAAACTTCAAGCACATAATATGAAGTATAAATACATTTTTTTGGCTTTCACTTTTGAAGCAAGCCACTAAGAACTTTGGGTCAATTTCATGTGGAAAAGATGTAGAAAGAACTCTTGACAGCTGCCTTTGAGTCTTTGATTCTTATAATGGAATTATACACTCCTCAGAGGCATAGCCTATTGCATTTTTGTTGTTGAATTTCTAGAACTTAATGTCTAGAACACAGTATCCATTTAATACATATTCATTGATGGATTACTGGATTTGAAGACTTCTACTTTGGCAAAGAGATTAGATGTCTATGACCACCCAGAAGAGAAGGTCATGAATTATGAGACACATTTGAAGAGGCAAATTTAAACTCAATAGGTGGGAGGGGGGAGCATGGAACCTTAGTAACAGAGCTATCCATAAGTGGTATGGATTGCCTTGGGGAAGGTAGGTTCCCTCTCAATAGAGATTTCTACATTGTGTTCAGTCATTCAGTCATGTCCAACTCTTCATGACACCATTTCCAAATTTATATTCATTTCTCCCATAACACTATCCATCCATCTCCTTTTCTACTATCTCCTCCTTTTGCCTTCTTCAATCTTTCCAACATCAGAATCTTTTCCAATGAGTCCTATCTTCTCTTTTTATGACCCAAGTATTTAAGCTTCAGTATTTGACCTACCATTGAAGAGTCTGAATTAATTTCCTCAAGAATCCACATACAATAGGTAGCCCTTGATGAGAGTACTATAAAGAAGATTTTGTTAAGTTCTGAGATATAGCTTCTGAGATCCTTTTCACCTCCTAGATTATAGTCTTTTGAGATGTGCAGAGGACTTGAAAGATCAATTGGTTATCTATATGTTAAAAGTCTTATTTACTGCTAAAGTTGACATGGAATGGGAGAAATCTACAATTGCATTACAACTGCTGCTTTCTTCCTGTATGATGTTGGGAAAACCAATTAACCCACTTAACCACTCTGAATCTTGCTTCCTCATTTGTAAAAAAAATCATACAGTTAGATTAAATTACCTTTAAGGTCCCTTTCAGTTCTAAATTTACTATACCCTGAGCTGCAATGAGGAGAGCCTGATTCTTCATCCTGGCTTTCAATCATCTAAATGTCTTTCAGTAATGTGATAATAATTGAATGTAATTCTGATTACCACAACGATCAACCAAAATTACAAAGGAGCAGTGATGAAACATATTATGCCTCCCCCTGACATAGAGGTGGTAGATATTGGGGTCCAGTTGAACCAGGCATATTTTTGGATGTGGCAAATTCAAGAAATGTTTTGCTTGAATGTGCATTTTTTTAGGATCAGTTAATTTTATTTTTTAGAAAAAAATTTTCCATGGTTACATGATTCATGTTCTTACTTTCTCCCCCTAATAGCCCCCCCCTGTAGTTGATGTGCATTTCCACAAATTGAATGTGCATATTTGTTGCAAGAGTTTTGTTTGTCTTTTTCTCAGTGGGAGTGTGTGAAAAATAAAATTTTATTAGTTGAAAAAAATTAAATAAAGATTGAATGTTTTATTTAATCTATTTCATTCTAGGGCTCCATAGGTTTATCTGGTCCCCCAGGCAGAGAAGGAGCCAAAGGCATCCGGGTAAGCTTCATGGGTTAATAAATTTGACTTATCAGTTTCTATGTCCCATAGAATTTATGACTCCAAAGTCTTACTTTCATTCATTTCTACAGGTCTAATATTCTATAATTTTGAGATTCTGATTCCATGAACTTGGGATACATTAGAAAGAGCTTTGACTCTAGTATCAGAGGTCCAGGAATCAAATTTCATTTTTGATGTCTGGCCTTAGAAAAGTTATTTAAACTCCCTGGACCTCAGTTTCCTCATCTATCAAAAGAGCATTTACACTAGATGACTGCTTTTCTAGCTCTAGATCTATAATCCTTTGATAATATTTTAAGATTTTGTGGATATAACATTATTTTACCAAAAAAATCCATGAGTCTTAGATTCTGTAAGCTCAAATTCTAGCTATCTTTGTAACACATTTCATTAAGTATATTGCGTGCATCTGGGCCAGGGGAAATGGAGAAAAATGAATTGTTATTGAATGAAACATTTCTTAGAGAGTAGTGTGGCCATTTCCAGTGTAACAGAAGCCAGCGGCATAAAGGTTAATAGTCTTACATGTTCTTTCTTCTCCCTAGCATAGAGTGGTGAATGCTTTTCCTCAGATTAAATATGGAAAGAATTCTCCTGGTATTAGTCCACTAAGTTAGGAGAGGAAAAAGGCGTATGGCCTGGGGATGACTTAGGGATGAAGGCAGCATGCCCTCCTGGCTTTGGAGCTCTGTAAGAGTTAGAGGAAGGGGAAGGGTCTCTGATTGGTTCTTTACTCTTTCCTCTAACCACAGGATGATTTGGGTTATAAGGAAAGGAAAAAGCTGGGCACAGAAGAGTCCCCACAGTCATTTTGCCAGATAGCTGTGGCTTGTCAGCTCAGGGGCTTAGAGCAGCAGTGATAATGAGGCTGAGGTCATCCACTCTTTCTCCACAGGGGCCAGTTAGCTTCTCCCCAATTTGTGGCCACAGCCCAAGCTGCTAACCCTTTCTGGCCTCTCATAGCGAGTGGGTACTTGGAAATGCAAACTCATTTTAATCTAGTACAAGCCAAACTCGGCAAATCTACTCAGAAGCAAAATAATAATATGATTCATCCCAAAGGTCAACACAAGATATTTTTGGATTTTACCCTGGTCTGGCTTATCTTTACCAATGTTATCCTTTATCCTTAGGTACAGATACGATTTAATTTTGGGATTCCTCCCCAAAAAGTTAGACTTGACATGAGAAAAAAGAATTCTCCCTAAAAATTAAAGATGAAAATAAGCTGACGGTAGTGGGTTACATCTCAATGGAGGTAGTGGGCTGAGCCATATTGGAAGTCTTCAAGCAAGGCTGGACAATAAGTATCTGGTTATCTTACAATTAGATCCTTTTTGAGGGGTTGGGTTGGAGTAGGTGACTGCTGGGGTTCCTTTCAAAATAATGATGCTCATTAAAAACAATAACCAAGCATACCAACAAACCTAAGGCCAAGAAATGCCTTTGGGAATCCTAGAGAGCCAAAGGCATCCCTCAACCCATGGCATTTTCTTCTTTCTTTCTTTTGGCCCTGCTAATTTGGTCAGCACAACCACTTTGTAGTACACATATGGAAGGAATGATTTGGAAGATAGCAGAGATCCTATAAAGATAGAATTTCAAGTTGGAAGAGATCTTAGAAAATATTTAGTAAAGGAGTTCTTAATCTGGGGGTCCATGGATTTCTTGTTTTAGTTAATAACTATTTCAATACAATTAATTTCCTTTCTAATCCTGTGTACTTTTTTAAAAAGTAAAAAATTTAAATATTTAAATTACATTCAATTTAACTTAATTTAATTTAAATATCACTTTCAGAAAGTTTCCATATACTTCATCAGATAAACAAAGAAGTACATGATCCAAAAAAAGGTTAAGAGGTCTTAGACTAGTCTATGGTGCTCATATACACAGGAAAACACCAAATCTCCAGGAAGTTAAATGGAGTTCCAAGACAGTATAGATTCAAACTCATTTCCTTGAACTCCAAACTCCTTTGTACATACAAGGTGATTTCTGTGAAATGTCCCCAAGTTGCCTTTTAGCCCTGATCTAGTTCTGACTCTGTCTGTGTGATCTTGGGTAGTGTAATTAGTTTTCTCACCTACCCTAAATTTCTTCATATATAAAATAGATTAGAGCAGTGGTTCTCAAAATAAGATACAAGGATCTTTTGAGATCTTTGAGGTCAAATATATTTTCATAATAATTCTAAGACATTATTTGCCAATTGAAATACTCCTCCTTTTTCAAACCACATATCTGTGTAAGGCAGGATTTTCTTCATATGCTTTCACCAAAACTACATATCACAACAGATTTGATTGTAAGAGCAGACTTAAGAATCCAAATATCTTTTTTAAGCTACTCATTAAAAGAGATCTGAAAAAAATATGCAAAACTTGGACTTTTTTCATTATTTATTTTATTTTGAAAATTTTTTTCATAAAAATGTGTTATTTCTATTAACATGCAATGAGTTTATTTTTTAATGAATTAATATTTTTTAAATTATCATTCTTAATCCTTTTGGAGTTATCAATAATTTTTCAGTGTGTAAAGGGATCTTGAAAATAAAATGCTTTAAAAACAACTGGATGAAAATAATGATCTTTTAATGATCTTCTAGTGCTAAAAAATAAATCTATCTACAAGGACATTTTAGTTTTCATGACTTACACATTACACCTAACATTTTATTTTCTAACATTATGTTTAATGACTAATATGAAAATGTTTTACATTACTTCACATGTATAATAAACATATAGCTTGCCTTCTCAAGGGATGAGGACACGTCAGGAAGAATGGAGAGAATTTGAAACTCAAAATTTTAAAAAATGAGCACTAAAACCTTTTTAAAAATTAATTGGGAAATATTTAATGAAATAAAGATATTTTTTTAAAAACCTGCTACGGGGGGGGGGGGGCAGCTGGGTTGCTCAGTGGATTGAGAGCCAGGCCTAGAGACGGGAGGTCCTCGGTTCAAATCTGGCCTCAACCACTTCCCAGCTATGTGACCTTGGGCAAGTCACTTGACCCCCATTGTTTTTTAAAAAAACAAACAAACCTGGTATGGTTCAAGATACCTTTCAGCTGTGAATATTCTATATTGTTAAGCCTGTTTCAGTCTTAATATCTAGATTTCTGCAAAAATGTGTTCCAAACAGCAGTCTTAGAAAGGAAATCTGCAACTTGTCCTTTTCATGAATTAGAGACCATATTGGCTTAGGTTGTGACAATGTTTTGTTTCTATGCAGGGGGAACCAGGGGAGATAGGGGAACCTGGATTACCTGGTGAGGTGGGTCTGAAGGTAAGCCTTTTTATTTGTAACATATTGTAATAAATTGAAAAATCTTCAAGGAGAAGAATTAGTCTCTTTTTGTGTGCCTTGCCCATAGTAGACACTTAATAAATATTGAAATGAATCATGGGTAAATTATTTTTCTGTATTCAACATATTAATCGAGATGGGTATGTCTTGCTAAAATATATATTTGCAAAAGTTCAGCTAGTCAGCTAAATTAAAATGACTTTGGGTGAATCCATGAAAGATTCTGTGGTCCACAAGATTATAGCCTATTAGAGGAATAAAATGAAAATATAGAGGACTAGAACTAAATTAGAGAAATGCAAAACAAAGTGGAATGTGGAGTGTAAGGGGAAAGGTCATTACTGATCAGAAAGTCTTAATAGATGAGATGCCATTAGAGTTGTGTTTTAAAAGAAATTATACAGATTTCAAAAGCAAAGAAAGGAATAGAAAATGTTGCAGATTTATCATAGGAAACAAACTGAGCAAAAACCTAAAGGTAGGAAGGTGTACAACTCATTGGGGGTGAGTGAATTGTTCGGTTTTCTTTGACTTTAGTGTGTGGAGATGTCAAAAGTATGAGACGAGGCAGTGGGAGACATGCAGGTACCAGTTGATGGAGGCCCTCAAATATCACACAGAAAATCTCAACTTGATATAGTAAATAGATAAAAACTCCTAAATTTTTTTGAGCAGACATTTTTGAATGACACAACCAAAACTTTGCATAAGGAAAGATAAATTTGGGCAGAAGAATGAAGAATGGATTGGAGGTAGGGGTTGGGGCTGGAGGCAGGATATGAAATAGAAGGTGACTGTTAAAGTCCAGGTAAATGGTAATGAAATCCTGCACTAGTGTGATTGCAGTGGGAATAAGAAAGCAGGTGAAAGATTCAGACACTATTTTAGAAATTCAATTGATGGAAGCTGATCACTGATTGGTGAGGGAGAAGGAAAAGCCACAGATAGCCCCAAGGCGACATGCCTGTGAGATTGGCTGTATGGTGGAGCTTCAGACCCAAAGAGGACATTTCAAAGGAGGAAAACCCACTGTGTAGGAGGAGGAAGAGAGAGAGTTATGGGCTGTGGCCATCTGGATTTGGTCAGAAGCAGTAGGCTGGCAGCCCCTGGCAGGAGCAGAGTTTGTCTGGCATCCTCTTCCTGCCTCAGCTAAATAGTGTCTGTAGAGACTGTCCAAAGAGAAGACCATGCCTCAGCAATGTCCAGCCTCATTCCAGTTTCATCCTCAGGACTCACCCAGGCTTGCTGACTGTAGAGGAAAGTGTGAATTGGGAGAAGTTTGAGGAATTGCAGCCATCGTTCCCCTCTGGGATGCATCAGCAAAGTCCAGAGAACTAGGGGGTGGGAGGGGATGAGAGGAGATTGGAAAGGTTGTGGTCAGTTGGCAAAAATCAGAGGCCTCTGGAGGTAGCTTCTCTTTGTTTCAAAGGAAGCTTATTCCTTCCCATGATTTTGAGGAATCTGTATAAGACACCCAATAGAGATAGTTTATGTTTTTGTTTTAGTTTAATTTTTCCCCACCCATGGAGAGAGGGATACTGGACAATATCTACAATATCATGGGCTTTTGAGCCTGAGAAGAGAAGATATTTTAGGGTCGTGGTAATGGACTTGATAGCTGAATTTTAATCTTGCTAGAAACTTGGACATATCATTTAATCGCTGCTTGCCTCAGTTTTTTCATCTGTAAAATGCAGGAGCTTAACCCAATGTCCTATGAAGACTCTCCCAGGTGTAAATCTATGATTTTATGAACTCTTTTAGCATCTCTTATCTTATTTGGTCCTCACTAACCCTGAGGGGAAGGATAGGCCAGGAATGATTATCCCAGATTTGTAGAAAAGGCAACAGAGGTCAAAGGAAGGTAAGTACTGTCCCTATCTAGCTTACTAGAAATTTGTGAGGAAAATACTTGTAAAACTTAGGGTGCTATAAAACTTGATTTTAAATTAAGAAGCTTAGAGAGGATGATGGTTAACCCAGAGGAAAATAGCACAAATTTTCTATTGTGCTTTTAGATTTATAAAGCACTTTTTTCAATACATCCTATGAGAGAGACTAAAGGAATGATATCATTAATTTAACGATGAGGAAAATAAGAATCAAAGAGCTGTTGAGGTAGGCCCAGATCATACAGCCAATAGGTGTTAAAGCACTGATGCAAACCCCCCATCTTTCCACCTGAAGTTAAGTAAGTCAACAAGTATTTATTAAGCACCTATTATATGCCAGTCACTCTACTAGGCACCTAGAATATAAGTATTAGGAATGATAGCAGTTGCAAGCCTTAATGGATGAGATATCATTAAATTTGTGTTTTGGGGATTCCACAAGCAAAGAAAGGAATGATGTTGAAGATTTGTCATAGGAACAGTTTGATCAAAAGTATAAAAGTATATAAGACTTCTAAAGGATCAATGAACTGTCTAAGAGCTTACTTTTTAATGGGAGAGGAAAGTGTGTGTGTTTGTATGTGTGTGTAGTAGAGTCATAAGATGAATAAATACAAGCAAAAACAAAGTTGTAAAAGACAAGGCAGTTTGGGACAGTAAACAAATGCATTTATGGAATGAAGGAAAGTAGCATCATCTTAAGGGAAGAGAAGGACTCTATGAGACAGAGTTAAGGAGGGAATGAATTACATGAATGTGGGATGGCCAGCACAAAGACATGGAAATGAGCTTATGGAGTGCTGGGAGTGTTAGGAACAGAGAGAAGATCCAAATGACCAAATTACAGAGTACAGAAAAGGGAACAATGCTCAGTGAAGTTGGGAAGATATGATGGGGCAAGCTTATAAAGGCTTTTACAAACTAATCAGGAAGATTTATACTCTACCTTACTAGCCAATAGGAAGCCATTGTCATTGGATGGGTAAAGAAGTAATTTGGTCAGATCCTCACTTAAGGAAAATTACTTTGGCAGCAATGTGTAGCTAGGACTGGAATAGTAGGAGACTTGAGCCAGGGAGACTACATAGGAGACTGTTGTAATAATCTAGGTGAGAAGTGATGAGGGGCTGAATGAAGGTGGTATCTCTGTGAATGGAGAAAAGTGATCAGATGGGAAAGATGTTATGAAGCTAGACACTAAAAGATTTTAGCAATCACTTAAATATATGGCATGAGATGAGAGCAAAAACATCATATCATATCATATCATAGCTATCTATCTGTCCATTCATCCATCCATCCATCCATCCATCCATCTATCTATCCACCTTTCTTTCTTTCTTTCTTTCTTTCTTTCTTTCTTTCTTTCTTTCTTTCTTTCTTTCTTTCTTTCTCTTCCTTTCTTTCTTTCTATCTATGTATTTATATACATATTTATCTCTTTGCCATCTATATAGAGATGATAATTAAACTTGAGAACAGATGTAGTTACCAAGACAGAAAGCATATATAGAGAAGCTGTCCTAGAGAGAACCTTGGAGAATATTAACAAAGGAACCTCGTATATATATAGTATGAATGAACAAATCAAGTCAACAAGTACTGATCACTGTGCCAAGTCCTGGGGAGATAAATACAATAAAAATTAGACAGCCTCACTACCCCCAAAAAAACACTTTCCTTCTAACAGGAGAAAATGATAATTAAAGAGGGCTATATAGACTATTCAGAGACAATACTCTGCTGTCATCAAATGCAGAGAATAAGAATGAGTGGAGACTTTTCCTTATAATAGAAGTTCTAAAACAACCCACCAATGAGAGAAGGAGGATATAGAAGCAGATGGAAAAGGTACCTTGAAAGGTAGCAAAGTTGACTAGTGTGTAGGAGTAGAAATAGTAAAGAGAAATGTCATGGAACCCTGGATAGAAGAGACACGTTTTTTTTTTGTTTTTTTTTACCCAAAACATTTTTGTTTTCATTTATATTGCTGTCTCAAATATAATGGAATCTCAGGAATTATGGGTGATTCTGGGTTGGGGTGACATATTTGGAAATGATATTGTCCCTATTACTTCTTACAACATCATACATTTTCTTTTGGGTCAGGGTAGCTCCACCTACCTAATGAGAAGTTCTGAGTTTGATCATAAAATCTGCAGTTGGGGTTTTTATGGTTGTTTTTGCTTTTGTTCTCCTGATGTTTTTTTTCTTTTTTTCTTATATTTGAAAATGCTTTTTCAGGGACCAATAGGACCTCCAGGACAACCAGGGCTTCCTGGACAGATTGGGATTCCAGTAAGTAATAGTAATATTTAGAGAAAAAGTTTCCCCTATTAGAAATGTTTCAGTTTAAATGAATTCCTCTGGAAGACAACTGACTAAGTAATTCAGGGTTAACTTCCAAGCCTCTGTTTATGTTCCCACACAGCCAGGGTTCAAATCCTAGGTATGCCCCTAAAAGGTCCTGATACAACAACAAAAAACAATGAAATGATAGGTTCCCTAGATCTAAAACTAGAATGGACCTCATAGTTTATCTATTTTGAACCCCTCATTTTTTAGATTAAAAAAAACACAACAGTGAGATGATTTGCCTAAGCTTGCCCAAAGAGTAACAGACCCAGGATTCAAACATAGTCCCCGTGGCTCCAAGTTAAGCCTTCTTTCCACTATGTCTTACTCCCTTCAATCTTTCAAGTTTGAAAGACCTGTTAATTTGAAGCAACAAGCCCTACGGTCAAATCCTAACTGCAGTTAAAGGTAAATTGCTTTCTCTGTCTCTCCATTCCTTGTTTTCTGTACTTCTAAAATCAGAATTGTAGTTAAGTGCCCCTAAAGTTCCTTCTAAGATTATTGTTTAATAAATTTTAATAAAGCTAAATGTGACACCATTCTTAAGGGAAGTTTTTTTTGTTTTGTTTTTTAATAGACAAAGACATTTTGACAAAAGTGATCACTAGTAATGGGATTTTAGACATCCATAACCTTAGTGTGGGATGTGTATATTCCTTCCTTCTTTCCTTGCTTCCTTGCTTCTTTCCTTCTTTCCTTCCTTCCTTCCTTCATTTCTTTCTTCTTTCCACTATTCATCAGGTTCCCTGAAATCATGACACTGAGATAACTATGCCACACTATCACTACCTTCTCTGGTCTAATATATTCATAGATTTCAGTCAAAAGCAACTATAGATACCATCTATTTGAATCATTGTCTGAAAAGTGAATTTTTGTTGGAAGTTAGAGGTGACTTTTCTCTTAGAGTACTTGGAGATTAAGTGACTTGCCCAATATCCCATAGCCATTATGTGGGAGAGGTAGACTTTGAACCAAGCTGTTTTGATTCTCTGGCCAATTCTCTATCATCTGTATCTGTTTGTCTTTCTTCCATGTATTAATTACTTAAATATCTGATAATAGCAATTATGTCCTTCCTGATTCTTTTTTCTTCTCTAACCTAAACATTATGTACCTTGTATGTGTTAAGTGCAATTCTAAATAACAAATTTTTCTGTAGTGCCTTAAGGTTTACAAAGTTCTTTTCCCACAATAACTATGCCAGAAAAATAATGTAATTAATATTATCCACATTTTATAGTTGGGCAGCTTGGTGGCACAGAGGATAGAGTAGTGCTGGGCCTGGAGTTAGGAAGATTCATCTTCTTGAGTGCAAATCTTGCCTCAGTTGCTTACTAGTTGTGTGACTCTAGACAAGTTATTTAACCCCATTTGCCACAATTTCCTTATCTGTAAAATGAGCTAGAGAAGGAAATGACAAATTATACTAGTATCTTTGCCAAGAAAACTCCAAATGGGGGTCATTAAGAGGCAGACACAGTTGAATAACAATAGCAATAACATTGTATAGATGGTTTAACAGGGTCAGGGAGTTGAAATCAGTCATCTAAGATCAAAGCATAAATGGCAAAGACAGTTTTTCTCCTAAGGATTTTGAGTAGAAATCACAAGTTCTTCCCATTAATAGACTTCCAGTCATAGAGAACTTATTATCTCATAAGTGAGCCCATAAAAATTTGGAGTACTCATTTTTAGGAAGTTTTTTCATTACTTTGAGTCAAAATCTTCCTTTTAACAATTTTCTCCTTGTAGTTTTTATGCTTCTGCCTTATGCCCATATATGGCTCCTCTTCCATATTTTTTAAAAAATCGATTCTGATGAGATCTAAACCCATAATTTCCCTGTTATGACAAATTTCCAATAGGAATATTCTTTCTATCAATGTAAATAACCATCTGGAATGAAATGTATATTGCCTTAGAAAGTGGCTTAGGGGATTTGGAAGTTAAGTGCCTTGCCTTGTATCCCACAGCCACTATATGTCAGAGGTGGGTCTTGAACTCAAGTCTTCTTGACTCCCAGAGATGAAATGTATTCATCTACCTACCTATCTATCTATCTATCTATCTATCTATCTATCTATCTATCTGTCTGTCTGTCTGTCTGTCTGTCTATCTATCTATCTATCTATCTATCTATCTATCTATCTATCTATCTATCTATCTATAGGAGAGGTTGTTAAGAAAATGATCTCTAAGATCTCTTTGAGCTCTATTTCTTCTGAATCTGCAGGCTGAAAGGTAGACAGCATCACTGAGGACAGTATCCTCTGCATGAGGTTTGGACCAAGACAGACAAATGATGAGCACAGGAATGTCACTGAAATTATATGTGATTCCCTTGTTTGTTTCTTTGTTTGACAGGGTCTCCAAGGAGAGAGAGGAGAAAGAGGGCCTCGAGGAGATAAGGTATTTAGCATACATTCCAATCCTTCAGTGTTTAGGATATAATCAGGGAAATGAGGTCTCTGGTGCCTGTCTCCTATGTGTACAGTCCTACATTCATGCCCATCAACATGGGCACGTGGTCTATAAAATTGGGATAGTAATAGCACCTATTTCCCCAAGGTTGTTGTAAGCATCAAAGGAATTAAAATTTGTAAAGTGCTTTGGAAAAGTTAAAGATAAATGTGAGCTAGAGTAAAACATTAAAAAAAAACATGGGCATATGAATATATGTGATGGGTGCACATGCACTCCATGTCTGAGTTCATCTGTATACAGGAGCATATTTGTGTTTATATGGGTATATGTGTGTATTTAACTCTTTGATAATTTCTATTTTTAAAAAATGTATTGAGATTGACATGTAAAATCTCTTTTCTATGAAAATAAACATTACTTGAAAAAAAAAAGTCTTTCTATTTAGGCCAAGGCATTTCAGAGAAATCACTGGGCAAATATAAGCTTGCTGACATGACTTTTTGTTCTGGTTTGGGCCCTGGGACTTTGAGCAAGTCACTTCCAAGTGGGCTTTAGTTGTTGTTCTCATTTCATTGTTTTAAAGCTAGAAAATAAATTTGTAATAAGTTTTTTCCTAAGATCTCCCTCAGCTGTCACATTCTATGTTCCATTTCAGGGCTGGAAACTGTAGACTTTTGTCTGGGAAAGTCTCCTTATTACTCTCCAAAAAGAAATGGTATAGTTTTCAAATTTAAAAGGGTTGGAACAGGCTGTCCCCCTGCTACTGACCTTTGATCATTGAAAGCATTCTAATACTGGGTACATTTATTTTAAAACAGAACAAACAATAAAATACAAAAACAAAGCAAACAAAAAAAGACTTAGAAATTTAACTAGTAGGTAACGTAGGGAAAATGTCTTAGTGACTTCCATCAAGCCTGCACTATTTGTATTTTGGCAGCAATTATGTGAGTCTTCTCTGGATTTCAAACCTAAGCCGATTTCCCTTATAGTAGGGAAGGGAAAGACACTTGGAAAATGCCTTTCCAACTATAGGTTTTTAGGGGAAATGAAGTGTTCATAAAGGAAACAAGCCTTGTTTTAGTGACTGGTAGGGAACAGATGACAGTTCTGGCATGTAGAAGGGGAAGCTTGACCCTGTTAAAAATTCTGTACAATAGGTAGCTGTAACACAGAGGAGGAAGAGGGAAAAAATAAGGACCAACTGTACATTTAGAGTGTTTAAACCTTCCTGAAGAGGAGGGAGCTGGATGATGTAAGTAGGCAGAAGCTACTTGTCCTCGGGAGAATGCTAAAGTAAAGAAACACAAAAGCTATCAGCTGTGACTTTGTCTAGTAAGGGTCAGAGGAAGAATTAAAGAATAGTCATGGTTTGCCATTCTCTGGTCAGGTTCTGAGGTAGCCATTTATTCATTTGATAACAGCAAAGATAGTTTCTTTCTGATGTTTTTATCCATAGTATAGCAGAGAAAATTTTAAGCCATTAAAATAAATGACTATTACCCATGTTTAATGTTTCATGTGGTTACAGATGATACTGCCAGAAGAAACCTAAAAATTGTGCTAGTAATGATGAAGGATCTCTAGGAGAAATATGAAAAATATGATAGGGACATAGGTTATGTTTTCATCACTTTTAATTTTTTTTCCCTTTTGAGACAAAGAAATGCAGAAGGGGAAAAAAACTAGGAAAACTGATAGCTAAGAAGATGGTGGCCAAGAAGGATATTTGGATTTCTGAACTATAACTTACAATATAGAAATAATTTATTTTGGGGTAGAGATAGAAGAAATCTAACAAAGGGTAGCAAGAATATATTTACTAAGTGTCTCGAAAATCTTAAGTACTTTAAATGAATAGGGAGAGAGAAGATGGTTTATGTATATAAAGTGCAGAGTCTGACATAGTAGACAGTTAACAAAAGTTTATGGGATATTCCCCAGGTTAGACATTAGAAAGTAATTATAATGAAGTGAAAAATACAGTTACATTTGTGATACCCAGAATTCGAAGGAGACAGATGCACAAAGGAGGCTGGTATTAAAATCCATGACCTCAAATGAGTCTACCAAGATGCTTTAAGTCTTTTTTTTCTCTTCTGACACCAATCTGTATTAATTGGTGGCTTCATCTCTAAAAAACCAAGTCCAAAATCTCCTAAGAATAATTTATCTTGTCCAAACACCTTTCCTACTTCCTGCAGAAACAGTGACCATCCATTCTCTGATGCAGTACCTAAGGCCCTCAAAGGGTATGGATTCCTACTCTTTATTGATACAGTTGTCTTTTGTTTTTCTCATCTTTCATCAACTTTTGTATATACCTTTTATGAAAGAGCAGGTCTAAAAATAAATGGGATAGTTACAGTACAAGAGAACAGAAATTTAAAAAATGAAACAAGCATTTATTTAAAATATTGTTTTAATAAATTTAATCATCCATGAAACCATTAATGAACAAAATAAGAATACAATAAAAACATAACATTTCGTATATAGTCTGATAAAATGAAATATTTGTATGTGTTTATTTTAACAAGCATACATACATATATAAATGTATAACAAATATAAACTTTGATCAGATAATATCATTTTTATATCTGAATTCCTTTCTTAATACAATTCTCATGTTAGCTTATTTAAATGTTGGATTAATATCCTTCATTAAATGTTGTAACCCCCTATCTTTTATCTTAGAATGAATATTATATATTGCCTTTTCTATTCATATTTTATTATAACAAATTTTATTTTTCCAGATATGGTTTTTAATATTCGTTTTCTGATCTATGTATTTATTCAAAGGCAGAAAAGTAGTAAGGTTTAGGAAATCAGCGTTAAGTGACTTGTCTAGAGTCAAAAACATAGGGACTGTCAGTGATTAGAATTGAACTCAAGATATTCCATTTCCAGTCCTGGCGTTCTATCCAGTGAGCCACCAATACCTTCTTCATTCCTTTTTTTTATTCTATCTTTCTTTAATTACAAATTTTTATAAAACTAAATAAAACAAACATTTCCATATACAAAGAAAAAGAAGATAGTACATAAATGAAATAAAATATCTCTTATATGGTTATATTACTTTTCTTAATATCCACATAATAAAATCTCATCCTGAAGTGTCCCTATCCCTTCCCATCCTCCCCTCATCACAGATGTTATCCTCAGAGACTGACATCTTCATAAAAATTAAGTCTTTCATGTTTTCACCTTTCTGTTCACTCTCTGGAGGAAACATTCACAACTTATTTTTCCAGTATTAATTCTGTGGTTAGGTTTAATGTTCTCTTGGTTCTCCTCATTATCATTATTATGATACTGTTCATTATCATGTGTAGTTCTTTTCAAATTTTTTTTAATTAGCCTGCTTCTTATGGCACAGTAGTATTCCAAAAAAATTTTAGCCTTTCCCAAATTGATGGGCATCCCCTTAATTTCCAATTCTTTGCTGCCACAAGAGAAATGCTATAAATATTTTAAAACATGGGGTTTCTTTTCCTTTTTCTTTGATTTCCTTGGGAAACAGACCAAGCAATGGTATCTAAAATTATACACAGTTTTATAACTCTCGGGGTTATAACTCTCCAAATTGCTCTCCAAAATGGTCAGACCACTTCACAGCTTCACCAACAGGGTATCAGTGTCTCCATTTTTCTACATCCCTTCCAACATTTGTCATTTTTCCCTTTTGTCATTTTAGTCAGTCTGATGGGTGTGAGATGATATCTCAAAATTGTTTTGATTTGTATTTCTCTAATCAGTAGGGATTTAGAGCATTTTTTCACATACTTCTATGCAGCTTTGATTTCTTCACTTGAAAGTTATCTATTAATAGCTTTTGCCCATTTATCAATTGGGGATGCCTTCATTTTTTTATATTAAATGCTTACTAGTCTATTAACTAGAAACAGTCTATTATTTACTAAACAGGCTACTTATAGGGAAGATAAGAGGACAGAAAAGACATATTCAGACCCTTTCAAAAGTTAAGATTTAACACATTAATTCTTATCTGCACAATTTTATTCTGCAAAGTTTTATTATGCATTTACTACATAAATTATGATGAATTGAATATAAAATTAATGTTGGAGTTGGAAGACCTGGGTTACTTGTTTTTCTTCAAATTCTTGCACTAACACTTACTAGCTATGTGACCATATACATATTAATTAATATTCTAGAACTACGGTTCCCCTATTTTTCAAATAAAGGGAAAATATCACATTTTAATGTGTTTGTGTGTCTTGTAAACTATATCTTCCAAGCTCTGTTTAAAATAACTAGATACAATCTGGGTGCCTGTCCCAAAGAACACTCATTCAGGAGCCTCAGAAGACATCAAACCAATCACCTTCAATATTTATATTTGAGAAAATTGAGGCCAGAGGTGGTCAGGTTGTTTTCCTGAGTTCCCATTCAGAGAATGTGTCAGAGGTAGGATTCAAATGTATCTCCTCTAACTATAGTCAACATTTTTTCCACCATGTCTTAATGAGCTCCTCAAGACAATTAATTTATATCCATTTTCCAAAGTCAGGGTTCTTTCCCAAGTTGTCCATCCCCAAAGTATTGAACCCAAACTGTTCATCATTTACAAATGAAACTAGTCCTTCAGGAAGCACCAAAAATTCTGTCTACAGTCTCCTCTATAAGTAGTTAGTCAGCTTGTTCCAGGCACTGTAATTAATCCCAGGGATTCAAAAACAAGTAAATTTAATCAATTATAGGAGAGACAGGATTAAAACAAATATGTAAAAACAAGATTTATATGTAGTCCTAGACATAATCTCAAAAGAAAGGAACTATGATTAAAGAAAACTGTGAAAGTCTTTCAGAAGCTGAGACTTTAGCTGAAACTTAAAGGAATTTAAGAAAATTAAGAAAAATAAAGATGGAGAGAGTTCTAAGCATGTTAGACCTCCATTAAAAGTATCAGGAGCCAGATGTAGTATCATTCAAGGAACAACAAAGAAGTCAGTGTAGAATGTTTTGCCTTGATGAGAAGGATGACCTCTTCTTGAGAAATATGAGAGGGTGATAGTTTGTTAGACATGTGAATGATGTGAGATGAAGAGGAGAGAAGATAGCCCTTTTTGCAAAATGACTTCACTTTTTTTCAACGAAATATATTACCCTCAAACTCTTAGTGTATTATAAAGCAATTAATGATTAATTTGGAACAATATCCTTTGTGAGGCAGGATTCTCAACTAAGAAGGGGTATGAGAGAGGGGAGCTATGAGGAGTTTGAATACAGATAAAAAAGTTTTAGAAAAAACACTTTAGTCAGTGGAATAAAAAATTATAGAGATGCAAAAGAAATGCCTTGCTGTAGTGAGGACCCAGTTAAGTTCATGGAACACAAATTTAAAGTGATCTCAGCCATCATAATTCTCAAAAAAGGTTGACAACTATACACTCATCAAGGTAATTAAGAAACTCACTTTACTAATGCCCTGAATTTATGTGTAAAGTATAAATACTGGAACATATATGTATATACATTTATATATATATATGTATGTATGCATATATAGACATGTCTATTTCATAGGATTGTTGGAAAGAAAGCATATTATAAACTGAGAAGTCTTCTATAAGTATAACCTATTAGAATGTTCAAAGAATTTCAGTTTTGTTTGGGGCAAAAAAAAACAAAACAGTCCTCCCCTACCTGATATAAGGACAGGGAAAAATTAATAGAAAGTAGAATGTAAATTAGTACATAGAAGAAAAAAAGTAAATGGAAGAAGAGACCACTGTGCTCACAGGATTCTCAGGCTTATAGTGGAGTTAGAAACTTAGCTGGATCTTAGAGAAACATAAAGCCTTCAGCAGAGAGGACTGTCTCTTCTTGATGTGAGGGACACAGCAGGTAAGAAGGCAGAGAGTCAAGAGAGGGCAGGATGAGATCAGGCATCAGAGAGTAAGCTAATTTAGAAAAATAGAGTGCTTGTGGAGGAGGAGGAAAAGACTGGATAGATGGGCTGAGGCCAGGTTGTGGAACACTTCTTTAAAACTATGAAATGCTCTGAAAATGTCAGAGATTACATAGCAAAATCAGTGCCCCTGTGATGACCTCACATACCACACAATTTCAAAGTCACTTTTAAAAAGCAAAAAAGAAAATCTTAAACTCATTGAATATACTTTAGATGAATATACTTTAGATGTCATTTATTCAGCCCACCTCCATTTTACAAATAAATAAATGTAGGACTTGATAAGAAGAAGTAACTTGCTTAGTCACATACCTAATTAATGACAACTAGAAATAGAACTCATGTCTGTTGAGTGCCATTCAGAGATATGTATTGGTCATGGGGATAGAGGTCAGAACTGGAGATAAATATTTAGTAATCATCCCTATAGATGTTCTACTTGAAACCTTGAAAGTAGATAAAAGGATAAAACATAAATATAACCTATTTAAAAACTTTTAACTGACATTTTTAAAAAAATCATTTTTAAGAGATGGATGAAGGCACCAATGGTTTGTTTATTAAATTTCTGGATGACAAAAAGCTGTGGAAGAGAGCTAACATATCAGAGAGTCAAGATCTCAAAGGATTTCAATAGTCTGGAATATTGAACCAAATATCATTAGGTAGATTTTAATAGGGATAAATGTAAAGTCTTGCACTTAGGTCTAAATAATCAACTATGTAAAATATGGTAAGAGGGATGTGGGAGCAGGCAAGTTTGTACAAAAATTAAACAAATAAAACACTGAAGATTTTAATGGATAACAAACCCTATGAATCTTGATTATGTTTAGTTCCAGGCACCACATTTTTAGGACTTTCACAATCTGGAAAGCTTCTAGAGGGATGAAGCATGGATTGTGAAGGGTCACAAAACTATGCCATAAAATAAACTCTTTTGAGGGAGCCTAGGGTGTTTAGTACTTGAAGGGATGTCACTACAAGAATTAAACACATTCTGCTTGGGTCCAAGAAATAGAAGAAGATTTAATTGGAAGAAGCTGCAAAGAGTCAGACTTCATCTCTTTACAGGGGAAGCTTTCTAAGAAATGGAGCTGGCCAGAAGTCTAATGGAATGCCATAGTGGTAATACATTACATGTCTCTGGAAGATTTTCTAAAATGAGTCATCAGTCCTATGTTCAGATCATTACTACATCCAAATTACTTCCTGCAAAAATTTGGACAAAATGCCTCTCTGAGCCTCTGTTTCCTCATTTGTGATGGTTGGGACTAGATGGTCCTTGAGATCTCTTCTTCCTTTGGACCTAGGAGCCTCTGATCCCACAAAGGCTGTATCTCCACTCTACGGGGACATGGTTAGTTATATTCTTGCTCAGTTTTCTTCAATCTCTGAAATTATGGAGTTGTAAGTAGAAGAGACACTGAGTACTATGAATTAAAAGGAGGTCAAAATTAACTGTTGGCAGGAGTGGCCTGTGATTTCATTGTAGAGTAGAGGAGAAGAAAGGTGAAGACTTTTGCTGGTCTTTAAAGATTGGTTAAATGTGCCTAAATGAAAAGGATGGTGGAGGACAGACACCTGGGCTGTTATACAATGTTACTACCCTTGACTTTCAGCATCCCTTTTCTCTCTACCTTTTGAAAACCACTTAAATTGTAAGAGGAATTTAATCCATGTTCATTCAATTCATTGACGCAGCTCCCATCAAAATATTACCTTTAAAATGCAGCTTGATGTTCTCCTGCTGTTAAGGGCTTTTTAAAAATAAGCTTTCTAAAACTTCTTGCTTAAAGCTTTAAAGACTTAAGGTTTTGTCTGGCCAAGGGATGCTGAGCTCGGTGATTACTGCAGAGTTATAACTGGAAGGGACCTCAGAACATGCAATATGAGGGAAAAAAGACAAGGCTATTAGGGCTCGATGTATCCTTGAAACATAGAATATTAATACTGGAAGGAAATTTAACCTGGAATGTCTCAGAACTAGAATGGCACTAAGGACAGAAACTATGAGAACCTAGAAGGACTTAGCTAGAAGGGACTTTATAGGTCATCTAGTCTAAATCCATCATTTTGCAAATGAAGAAACTGAGGCCCAAAGAAGTGAAATAACTCAGCCCAAACCACCATATAAATAGTTACTAGCTGAGTCATGACCAGCTAGTCCAGATCATTAACATGTATTTATTAAGGGTTTACTATGTGCCTGGCACTCTGGTGGGCACTGGGGATATAAGGTAAGGGGAGAATCCCATCCCTCAACCCAAAGAGATCCTACTTAAATGATGGACATAACATACAAATAATTTTAAATATAACATAATATATGTGTGCATAGTATGTATGCATATATAATATACATATATAGACAAAATGAATGAATTCCAATTTGTGTAGTTAATAGAAATGTGTGTATAAATATGTATATGAGTAATATGTATGTGTGTATATATATATATTATGGGAGACAAAAAGAGAGACAGACAGAGGTGGGGGAAAGGAGGGAGAGAAGGAGAGGACAGGGAGAGAGAGAGTAGAGAGAGAGAGAGAAAAGAGAGAAAAGAGAGAGAAAGAGAGGAGAGAAAGGAAAGAGAGAGAGAGGAGAGAGAGAGGTGAGAGAAAGAGAGGAGAAAGAGAGAGGGAGGAGAGAGAGAAGAGAGAGGTGAGAGAAAGAGAGGAGAAATGGAGGAGAAAGAGACAGAGAGGGAGAAGAGACAGAGAGAGAGAGAAAGGAGGGAGAGAAAGAGAGAGAAAAGAGAAAAGAAGAGAAGAGGAGAAAGAGGGAAGAGAGAGGAGAGTGAAAGAGAGGTGAGAGAGAAAAAGAGAGAGGAGAAAGAGAGAGGGAGGAGAGAAAAAGAGAGAGAGAGAAAGGAGAGAGAGAAGAGAGTGGTGAGAGAGAAAGAGGAGAGAAGAGAGATGTGAGAGAAAGAGAGGAGAAAGGGAGGAGAAAGACAGAGAGAGAGGAGAGAGAGACAGAGAGAGAGAAGAGAGAGTGGGGGAGGGAGGGAAGGGGAGAGGGAGACCGGAGAGGGAGAGGGAGAGTTTTAGAGAGAGGTAAGGAGGGGGAGAGGGAGGAGGAGAGAGAAAGAAGAGTGGGGGAAGGGGGGAGATTTTGTTGTTCAGTCTTTTTCATTTGTGTCTGACTCTGACCCCATTTGAGGTTTTCTTGGGAAAAATATTAGATACCCTTCTCCAGCTCATTTTACAGAGAAGAAAACTGAGGCAAGAGGGCTAAGTGATTCTCCTCAGGTCACAAAAATAGTGAGTGTCTGACATCAGATTTAAGCATAGGAAGATGAGTCGTCTGGCTCCAGGCCATGCACAATATCTATTGTGCCACCTAGTTCCCCAAGATGGGCAATATACAATGGGCATATATATGTTTATTATAAATGGGGGTAATTTCAGAGGAAAGACAGGAGCAGTGGAGAGGGCAAGGCAGGGAGTATGATGGTATTGAGAAAAGCCATTGCTAACAATAAGATTTGACCTGGGAAGTCAGGAAAGCCAGAAGGCAGAGATTCGGAGGGACAGTGTCCCAGGAATGGGGACCAGCTTACGCAAAGACTCAGTGGGAGATGGAATCCTCCTTATGATTCTCAGTTTTCTCCTTAATTTGCTGAATTTGCAGCTTTTGGTAGAGTTTTAGGCTTGGCCATACTGGCCTGTCTAGCCCTGATCAACCTAATTTACTCATTTTACTTGCTCTCTCCTTAAGTGTCCCTGAGCAGTTGGATAAATTAATTAACTGTATTCAGCCTCTTAATCAGTGGTGGCCCCTGCTGACAGGGAGCCACCTCAGGGGGCCAGCACAACAGCTGCTTAGGCTGTATCAGTCTACGCAAGGTAATGGAGCAGAGGGCCACATTCAATTAAGATTTCAAGGGAAAATAAATTCAGCACATTGTACCTATCAGCCATAGACACTGGATTGCATTCTTTCAACTAAGGTGTAAGTCCAACTTTTATAATGTGGTGTAATGAAAAGAACACTGGACTCAAGTTATTAGACTGTGAGCTTCTTGAGGGCAGAAGATATTTTTCTTTCTTTTTCTCTTATCCTGAGCACTGGACACAGTCCCTGAATATAAGAGGCACTTAATAAAGTGCTTATTGACTGTTGACTAGGGATTGGGAGCCTTGGATACCAATTTGAAGTATGTAGAGACAGATTAATTAAGTCGTGGGACTGGGATCAAGATGACTTCAATTCAAGTCTAACCTCAACCACTTATTAGCTGTGTGATCCTGAAAAAGTCCCTTAATCTCTGCCTTTGTTTTCTTAACTATAACATAGAGTTAATAATATCTACATCACAGGATTATTGTAAGAGTCAAATGAAATTATATTTGAAAATCCCTTAGCACAGTACTTGGCACAAAGTTGGTGTTATATAAATGCATTTTTCCCTTCCCTTTAGTTCTTTTTTTGGCTAGTCATCTCTGGGGTTCTTCGTGCTTCTAATTCCTTACAATTTCCGTATCTGTGGGATCCTGGTTAGTGTTTCATGCCTCACCGCTTATGATGCTAGTTTTTACATCTCCACTAATGAACACTGTGACCTTAGATGAATCACTTGACTCCTTTGGGCTTCTGTTTCTGTTTTCTCAAAAATGCAATGATTGGATTAGAGTAAGGCAACTCTGCGTAGTTTCTGTTATTGTTCAATCATTTTTCAGGCAAAGGAAAAGCAAAATAAAAAAATGGAAGGAGTTAGGTTGTCATTTTATTCCAGACTTCACTGTTGATTCAGTATGTAGCCTTGGACGAGTCTCCCTCCCTGTCCACTTGAGCATCAATTTGTAAAATCAGGAACTGTTTCTTAGAAGTCATGTAATCACCACGGCCTCTTCCAACTCTAGAATTCTTTTGTTATGGCAATAATCATTCTTATTTCTGTAATATTTTGTTGTTTTTATTATTGTTCATTCATTTCAGTTGTTTCCAATTCTTCATGACCCCCATTTTAGGTTTTCTTGGCAAAGATACTGGAGTGTTTTGCCATTTCTTTCTCCGTCTCATTTTATATTTGAGGAAACTGAGGCCAACAGGGTTAAGTGACTTGCCCAGGGTTACACAGTGAGTGACCTAGGCTACAAGTGACAAGCTGCATGACCTTAGGCATGTTAAATTTTAATAGTACTTTCCCTATAATACCCCTGTGAGGATGGCAATAAAAATATTTGTATCCCAAATGTTAGAGATTTTAAAAAACCGAATCTCCAAGATATTATACCATTATGCATATTCACAAAGCTGGCAAGCATTCATTGCAGGATTCATATAACTGCTTCCTAACTCCAGAGGTCAGCCTTCTTTCCATTATGCCATCCTGCCTCTCTAGCTCTCCCATTTCCTAAGAATCCTCATTCTTGTTGGCTTTGGCAAATGCAACTAGTCACATCTGCCTGATCTACCTCCCAAGGCTGATGTGAGGTGGGGAGAGGAGGCAAGAGCTGTGAAATGTGAATTTTAGGGCGCTCAGATGCCCCATTGAAAAGTTAAGGTGGCCAGCCTACCAGAACCATTATTATTGCCTTGTGTTTCCAGGGGGATCCATCCCCTCTTCCCAGCTAAACTACCGAAGGGCTTCTGATCTGGGTATAAATCAAATGATCCTAAGATCAATTGAGTCACAAGTAGGGGACCCCCTCTAGTTTCTAGGCAAATGTCTTTAGGGCATACTCCAAATAATTTCCCTATATTTGAGCTCCATCTACTGCCCATCATCCACACTGCAGGAGGAGGTATTTGGACTATAAATTTGAAGATTTTTTGAAGCATGACTTTGTCTAACTTTCTCAAGTCACAATTGCAAGATAATACTTGTCTGAATCATAAATTTAATTATGGAATGGACATTAGTGGTCATCTAGTCCAGCTCCTTCTTTTCCACAGGTGAGGAAATGGAAAGTAGGAGCTCTTAATTGATTTGCTTGAGGGCACATAGCTATGCAATGGAAGAGAGAAACTCCAAATCAAATCTCCTTTAACTCCAGCTCCCTTTCCTCATCCAAGACCCAGAGGTTTTTGCTTGTTGCAAACACTTTTTTTTAACTTTACAAAACCCAGACTCTTCCATGCAGATGCTGATCTTAAGGATTAGGGACTCTCGAGGGGTTTTCACTCTGGCTAGTCATGCCATGGCAATGGAGGGTGCTGGAAATAGCAGCAGATTGGGCATTGGGAGACATTGATTGGAGTCCTTCTGCTGCTTTTGCTTTCACCAATTTACAATTCTTATTATCTCTCTTGTTAATAATTGTAAGGTGCTAAGCGCAGGACTTGACAAGTAGCAGGCCACTTGTTCCCTCCTTCCCCCATCAGTCTTTGTATATTTGTATAGTATATTATAATTTCCAAATTGCATTCACACACAGAATCTCATTTTGATGCTCATGAATGAATAAAGGATGTTAGACCTTGAAGGGACCATAGAGGCCATCCAGTCCCATCTTTAAGCATTCTAGAAATGTGGAAAGTGAGTCTCAGAGAGGCTGAATAACTTGGCAAAGGTCAGAAAACTAATTAGCAGCAAAGCATGGACTAGATAACCCCGGGTCTTCTGATTCCCATCTAATGTTCTTTCCAATTCTATCATATTTTTCATATGGTCAATATGGATTTTCTCTCACTTTCCTTGCTGAATGACTTATTTGCTCATGGCAGGAAGACATTCCTTCTCATGGGAGAAGTTATAGAAAAATACCCTGTGTAGGCCATCTATATTGAACATAGAGTGCCCTTTGACCCAATGAGCCAGAACTCTTCTCGAATATGACGAGCCCTATGCAAATTCAGCCACCACACTGGCCCATTTATAATGGTATTTTTGACCCTGAGAAGGAAAGATTAGTTTTCCGTTTAAATTGGAGCGAGAATCCATTTTGCAAATAGCCCATCAGCTGCACATTGGAAACATCAGGTTAAATCAATCTCTAGGGGTTAAAATGCTGTCATGAGATCAAGCCTTGACAAGCAATTATGATGGTATCTGAGCTCAGAAAACCCCATGCTATGATATCCAATTATGTGGAATTCTCTGGTGCCTCCCATTATACCTCCATCGCATTTGTGCCTTTTGGGATCCTCCACATCTTTCAGCCAAGCTCATCCTGCCCCCTCTCCCAAGAATCCTTCCTGAGTCCTATTGTGGGATTTGTAGCTGGAAGAGGTTTGAGGAATCATCTGCTGGAAACTTCCTTCCCCCATTTTATAACTCAGAAGGAAGCCTCCCAAGATTTGGGATCAGAGGAACGGATTCTTTTTGAGTTCTGCTCCTGTTTTAAGTTGTTACGTGAAAATTGGCACCTCACTCTCCAAGCCTTAGTCACAGCATATAGATAATATTGGTACTTCGTGCCTTTCCAATTTATCTCAAATACAACGTGTTTATACATGGTTATTGGCATGAGATCACCCCCATTTGTTTGTGAACTTCTGGAGAGAAGGTACTGTGTTTTGTCAATTTTTTTTTGCTTTTTTGTATCCCAAGTACTTAGCACAGTGCCTGGTCCATAGTAGGATTTAATAAATGTTGTTTGGCTAATAGATGGTGAGGAAAGCGTTTGTAAATATTTAAGTATCATAGAAATTAAGTAGATATTAAGCAATAGATCTCAGACTTGTACCCAGGTCTTCAGCCTCCAAATTTAGTTTCCTATAAAGACTCCATCTAGTGGAAGTGATTCCCCCTGCCCCCCCCCCCCCTTTTTTTATTCCAATTACTTATTACTTTTGTCATGCATTGGTTGGAATCCATGTTGATATTTTAAATTTATCTTTGTCTTTTTTTAAAAAACCTTTACCTTCTGTTTTTGAATACATACTGTATATTGGTTCTAAGGCAGAGCAATGGGGGTCAAGTGACTTACCCAGGGTTACACTCCTACACTAAGATCATGTGTGTGTGTGTGTGTGTGTGTGTGTGTGTGTGTCTTATCTTCTCTATTAGATGGTAAACCTTTTGAGGACAGGAATGGTTAATTTTTATTTTTTTGGTCATTATATTACTCCCAATGCCTGACACAGAACTAATGTTTGCTGAAAACTAATTTTCTGTCACACTTTAAGGTCTACAAAGTGTCTACCTTTGGACAATGGACATAGTACAAATGTTCTATGCATTTCCATTTTATATTGAGAAAACAGACACTTGGAAAGCTGGTTGACTTGCTCACAGTTATATAATAGATCATTGTCAGAAATGAGACTTGAACGCAGATATCCCTTGATTCCAAATCCCATGTTCTTTTCACTTTACCTTATTGAAAGAATAAAGAATTTATTACCAACATAACGAACCAGAGAAGCCACAAAATAGACACATAATAAACAATAAACATTTTTTGACTGATTGAACCTATTTAAGTTACTAAAAGGACCACTTTCTAATGCCATCTACCTTCAAACATGCCACAGGAGCTATGTGAGGATAACTCATCTTGGTCGTGTGTGATACCGATGATATTTAATAACATATCATATACAGGCAATAAAATCTTTGTTGAACTATATGTCTCTTTAAGAGAACAATGCCAATTATTTTTGTTTGCTAATAGGAATATTTAGTAATGAGCCTGATATATTTGTATATGTACATATATCTCTTTGTTTTTTTCCAAAATGTCAGAATTCATCTATACAAATAAGTGTTGGCCCCTTTAAAGAAGCAACCTCCTCAATTTAACCCTTTATTCCTCTTAGCCCAGAATTACCTAAAATATTTTAAGAGAGTCGATGGTGTGTATGCCTCGGATAAAAATGTTTCTTTCCTTTAAAGTCTCAAGCCAGGGTGCAGCTGGACAGCTCAGTGGATTGAGAGCCAGGCCTAGAGACAGGAGGTCCTGGGTTCAAATCTGGCCTCAGACTCTTCCCAGCTGTGTGACCCTGGGCAAGTCACTTGACCCCCATTGCCTACCCTTACCACTCTTCTGCCTTAAAGCCAATACACAATATTGACTCCAAGATGGAAGGTAAGGGTTTTTTTTTAAAAATCAATCAATAAAAAATAAAGTCTCAAACCATTTGGAGCCAACTATACTTTTTGGACTTTTGAAACAACTTTAAAGATGATGAATCAGAGTCTTTGAATCAGAAGTATATCAGAAATGTAGCCAAAGCTATCTTCAGAATTTCTCCTAATTACAAATTTAGGCTTCATTTAAATAGCGATTCCTTGCCTCCCAGGGACAATAACAAGGATCACTATCACAAGGCATTAGACATCTGTCAAAGAGAGTTGTGAATACTCAGAATCACCCCTTGTGGCCTCTCTTCCATTAGTGCACCTGGGAAGAGGAATAGAGATATGTCTACATTAGAAAAATATTTCCTTGGGAAACCAAGGCAGAGCTCCTTTCCCAAATGGTGAAGACTTACTCTTACTCTCACCCTATGAATAATCCAAAATCCACTAGAGTATTTGTATGCCAGTTCAGTAGACTAGCAGAGTCCAATGAGCAACTTTCTTCCAACTTCAGGTACAAGCACAAATGCCAGCCCTCCCAGTGACCCGGAGGTGGCACAGTGTGATTGACCAACAAGGGGGCTGCAGCTTCTCCCTTACTCAGCCTGGTTTTCCATCTCACTGACTTATTGCTTTGGCCCTTGACTCCGATTCTGTCCCTGTCCTTGGATGCTGTTGCTGCTTTTGCCACCTGACTGCATCCTTGCCTTAAATAAACCCTTTGCTTCTGCCTCTTTTGAATGGTCTTTTGACTGTCCCATTACCAACCCTTAGAGGCAAAATGCTTATCCTTTTCTAGACTCCAAGCCTGTCACCTGGTTGCAGACTCATTGTTATAAGTAGCACTGTGCTTCAGTGGAGGAAACACTATTCTTGTCAGAAGATAGAGGTTGGAGTCCTGGCTAATAAAAGCCTTATGAATACAGGCAAATTACTCCACTCCTCTGAGCCTTGACTTATGTATCTATTAAATGGGTATAATTCTATAGGAACTATCTGCACCAATATACTATTTTGAGAAAAGTGCATTGTAAATCTCAGTATGCTGTTTTGAATATTATTACCATGTCCTTGGCTAATCCTTTTTTTTAAAAGAATCCCAGACAGTCCAAACCTTTAGGCAGAATAGATAAAATAGCAGCTTCCCCAGTGGGGATTAAGTACAGGTTTCTTTAAAAATATACTTTATTTTGGAGTCATGAGGTTAGATACAGCTCTGTAGATTAAAATGTCAGTCAATGTCCAACTTTTCCAACAGTCCCATTCCTTCTTCTTTCTCTAATTCTCCAAAAGATTCATTATTTTGTGGGCAGACATGTTCCTATATGGAAGTAAATTATATTCCATCCATACCTTGAATGACTTTTGACATTATTTACTGTCGGGGAAAAGAACAGTAGTTTTTGGTGGCTAACTTATTGCTTACAAGCTTTCTTGCATTTAGCTAGGCTAGTCCTTCAGGTTACAGAAATTACTTCTGGGGCTGGGCCTGTCTTACTGTCATTCTTCCAGCTTGGCAGGACCTAGTAGAGCTCATGCTGCATTGGCATTTCTTCAGGAACTCACAGTAAGATGATGAAGCATGATAGCCACCTCTGGACCAAAGGAGAGAGCTCTCAAGATGTATAATGAGAAATATAATTTTGGATGTGGCCATGGCCTGGATTTATTTTCCTTAATTTGATAAATAGATAGTATTTTTCACTTATCTTTTGGGGGGAAGGGAATGAATATTAAAAAGATAAAAAGAAAATAAATGAAAGAGAGAGAAAATATAGAAATGCAGAGAGGGGAATAGAAGGGAGTTCAAAAAGAAATATAACCAAACAGGACAGTTTTGAAACTTACATGATATATTTTGAGATATATATGTATGTGTGTATGTATAGATGAAAACAACTGAATAACACATATGGAAATATATTTGTTTTTCAGGCAAATATATGTATATATATGTATATATATATACATATATATTTGTTGTTTTTCATATTTTTCATTCATTTTCAGTTATGTCCAAATCCACATGATTCCATTTAGGATTTTATTGGCAGAGATACTACAGATATTTGCCATTTTTTTTCTCCAGCTCATTTTACAGATGAGGAAACTGAAGCAAATAGGACCAAGTTAACTGTGCCCAGAGTCACACAGCTGATAAGTGTCTGAAGCTAGGTTTGAATTCAGGAAGATGAATCTTCTTGATGTTGCCATCTATTATGCCACCTAGCTGTCATACACATGACACACATAAACACACACATATACACAAACACATATATACACATATAAAAATATAAACACATAAACATCCATATATGTACATGTGTGTATGTGTTTAGGCATATATACATCTATATCATATGTATATATTCATGCAAACATATATATATATATATTTATATATATTGATTCATTCATTTAGGAATAAAAATAAATAAATGCATATTTTTACATGAACTCACCACCTCACACTAGGAAGTATCTGGCAAAAACCTTGGCATTTAATTTTTTGGGAAAAAAGAAATAGTCACCTATTTTGAATTCAAGCTGATTGTAAAGGACAGCAGAATAATGGTTGGGAAACTGCTTCCCAATAAGGTGACCAAGCTCTGTGCATAATGTAGTGGAAAGAACACTGGTCTTAAAACCCAATGATTTGAGTGTGAGCTCCTGGCTCTTTGCTAACTTTATGACCACTTCTACTCCTTGTACGTTAGCGGGTATGTCTAGAAAATCACACCACGGCACCATATGATCTCTAAATACACTTCCAGACTTAATATTTTATGTTCTTAAGCACCATAACACTCCGTGGTTAATGGAAACTAACTTTACCTTTAGATATTCTGTTTGTTGTTATGTTTCTCTCCTTTGAATGATTTGACATGAAGTACGCCCAAATCTAAACTTGCTTAATGGTTCATCATAACATTGGAGGACTCAGACCTTGGAGGGAATAAGAGATCATCTAGTTTAAAGCTTTTCATTTTATAAAGGAGGGAAACTTAGTTTCGGAGAGGTGACGTGACTATTATAAGGTCACACAGGTAGCAAGCTGTCATGGCTAGGACTTGAACTGTGTCTTCTGATTTCTATAACCAATATTCTTACCACAACACTGGATTGTTTCTCTCATTTTCCAGAAAAGGAAACAAACTTAAAAAGATGAAAAAAAAATAATTCTTCAGAGAAAGTAAATGGTCCAACTAGAATTAGAACTCGGATATTCCAATTCCTAGACCAAGATTCTCACAAAACATAATCAAATTGTTTCATACATTGAACTTTCATGTTCCAGTGCTATCTTTTACTCAAGTTGGTGGGTCTAAAAAATCATAATGGAATCAGGTTCAAGGGGGGAATCCTTCCCCTTCTCCACATTTACTTTGATCCCCAACACAGCACACGCTAAGTTCTCAATAAAAACTTATTGGCTACCAAACATCTCTTCTCCATCTCAAATTCACCAATGTAAACATGTCTTCTTTTATCACCTACTGAAATCCATCAATCTTAAGACAAACATTTACTAAGCAATTACTATATGCTAAGCCCTGGAAATAAAAAGGCAAAAATGGATTTATCTTCCTTCATGGAGCTTACATTCTTTCAGAGGTGAGAATGTATGCAGATATAAGTATATACAAAATAAATACAAAATGAACGCAAGGATACTTTTTGGAGGAGAGACAGTAGCAGTTGGGAGAATCAGCTGAGCTTTGAGGGAAACAATGCTAGAAATCAGGGCAAGAACAGATGCATTCTAGGTCTAGAGGACAGATAGCCTATGTAAAGGTAATTAATAAGGACATCAAGAATAATGTGTGAGCACCATTAGGAAGGCTGATTTGTCTGGAACAAAGCAGTAATGAAGGGGAGTCTTGTATAATAAGCTTGAAAGGTGGGTTGGAGGCAATTTTGGAAAGGCTTTAATTGTTAAACATAGGAGTTTGCATAGATCCTAGAATGAATAGGGAGTCACTAGTTCTTCCTTTACTTTTGGTAGATAGAAATTTTTCTATTGTGAGGCTACAATAATATCTGAGAGCCTTGACTCTCAGTAAGTACAGTGGGGAATAAAAAAGCATTAGAAGGTGGGCTTGGGAGATGATAAGTCTGGTCCTAGGTTTTTTTTTCTTCACAAAGTGTGCCAAGGCTAAGTCCTGATGCTCTTTGGATATAAATGGGCCATTTAGTTAAGGAATTTATGTCAATTTATTGCTACTAGATTGAGGGCATTTGGGGATCAGATTCACTTCATCTATACATAAGTAATTCCATTCTGTCTAAGCTCATTTTGTTATCTATTCCCCAACAATGACTAGTAAAATCATTTAAAGGTAAAAAGTCTCTGCATTAAAGAGGGAAAAAAACAGGGTGGCTTCCCTCAATCTGATAAATCCTGTAGGAATTTGAAAACTCTCAAGGGCAAGCACAGAAAATGTTATCTGAAACCTTACCCCCATTCCCCAACACGTCTTCTACAATTAGTAATTGAAATATAGAAGAGGTAAGAGACCTGTCCTGAAGACAATTCTGTGCTAAAGGAGAGAGTCCCCACATTGTGTCTCTTTAAAATACTCAAGAATATATTACGTTCCTTTTTTAGTGACTTTTAGACCATAAAGTTGATCAGGGCAGAGACCATACCTTATCTAAATTGTATGTCTACTCCAGCATCTGGGACAGAGCTGCAAACATAATGAGAGCTTAAAAGATGTTTGTTATATTGATTTCTAACTATCATAATGGCCACTGAATTATGTACTCTGTTGCAGTATTGTCAGTTCTTTGCCCTTTCTTTTGTTAGGGAGAACGAGGTCTGGATGGATTCCCTGGAAAGCCTGGAGAAGAAGGGAAGAAGGTATATAAATTCTTGAGTTGGTAAGAAGCAGATGCTGATCTCTAACAAGAGAGACCATAGGAATTGTGCAACCATCATAATCTTTTCTCTAAGCCTTTTGTGTCTAGACATGGTAGCAACCCTATTTGTTTGGCCCATAGTACATGTATCCCAATTAATTTTTTTAATCCTTTTCCCTACTTATCTGTCTATAACCCCCTTTCTAGGTAATAGATCTCTGTATTTCTTTTACTCTTTCACTCTAAGATTTATCTGAAATAAAGTTGCAATGCAGGTAAATATAATAATTTTATAAAGTGCTTAAAAAACTTCAAGTAGTGGTTTGATTTAGTGAACTATATGTTCCCTTCCAATTCCACAACCTTAAATAAGAGTACATTGGGAATTTCAGGAACATGGATGTTCAATCCTAAGAGCAGTTAAGTACCACTCCATCACAGTATAGAGGTATCCACCTATTCTGCCTATCCATAGCATCATCCTTGGTAAATATCTATTAATGCAGATATTTCTAGCCACTTTCTCAGCTATTCCATCCTAATGTCATGATCTCAAGTTTCTCTGAGTGATCTGGAGGATGGAGAAAAAAAGAAGAAATTAACTTAGATGAGAAATCTTCAAAAATAAATTTGAGATTAGAGGAGAGACATTTTTAGTGACCAATAGGGAGCCCTACAGATGTATCTATATCTATATCTATAACTATCACTATCTATCTATCTATCTATCTATCTATCTATCTATCTATCTATCTATCTATCTATTTATAGATAGATATATAGATATAGATATAGATATACCAGGACCTTTATTATCTTATTACAAAAGGAAGTATAATCTCTGACTGATGCTAGCAATGCTCCCAACCCTGGATGACACACTGGGTTATTTCTCTGCTTTAAATTGCAGTCTGATCATAAATTCACTCTGTTATTGGAGTCATTTGGCTACATGCAATGGTTGTTTGTTTTTACGTCTGAAATCCTTTCATGCTATAGTAAAATCATGCTTTCCTCATCCCAAAAAGAACAATTAAATGTTCTCCTTCTTACAGGGCAGTCCTGGTGCTCCAGGTGTGGCTGGTATCCAAGGAGAAAAGGTAAAAACAGACTGACTTATGGAAAACCTTTTGTTTTGTTTTGTTTTGTTTTGAAACAAGTTAATTAATTCTTTGTATTATTTTGTTTAATTATATCAGTCCCTGAAGTGGATAGCATTAGTTTTATCCCATTTTGGAGATGAAAATGACTGAATTTTGGAGAGGTTAAATAACATAACCACAATGATATTCAGCCAATAATATTAAAGCCTTGGACTCAAACCTTAGTCTGCTGACTTTTAGCCTAGTGTTCTTCCTACCATACAATGCTGACATAGATTTTTTTGGCTGGACACATTTTGAAAAATCAAACCCCCTAGATTGGAATATAATTTTTGACCCTGGAAGAAAGTAGATAGCTGTGTTAAAAGCAGTAAGGCCAATTTCAGTTCAAAAGCATTCATAGGATCAAGAATGAGAAGATGCTTTAGAAACCATTTAGTCTAAACTCCTCATTTTAAAGATGGAGAATCTGGGGTCCCCGAGGTTAAGTGACTCATCTAAGATCATGCAAGCTAGAAATGGATGAGCGGAGGACTGAATCTTCAGACTCTAACTCCAAACAAATTGTTCATTCCACAACACCACATGGACTTACAGAGCACTGGAGAAAATATCTTCGTCTCAAATTTCTATTATATAGCAATGATTATAGCAGGATCTTCTCTCTACAACCCTGTGAAGAAAGAAGTAAAAATACCATTCTTAACAGCACCTGAATTCACATAAAAGTCAATGTCAAACCATATAGTTCTAAATATACATTTATATTTTTTCCTGACCTTTAATTTCACCAGGTGTTGTTCTACTTTACATGGACATCTCATCAATGTAAAGCTCTTCACAAATGCTAATACTATATAAATGTTATTGTTAGTATTTCTCCTACTGCCATTATTATTATTAACCGATTAAATTTCAAGTTCCTAGAGGACAAGAACTGTATTTTGCCTGACCTCTTTTTTTTTTAAATCCCTAGTGCTTAGCAGAGTGCCTGCACATAGTAGGCACTTCTTAATAAATGTTTATTGATTGAAAAATTATTATTATCCATTCTTCTCCCCATGCCTCTCTAGGAAGCCACTGTGAGTTGTTTGGACTGAAAAAGCAAAGCAAAAATAAAAGCATACATCAGGGTGGCCAAAATTATTATAGAGAACTTTTCTGTTTGGCTAGACTGGTTTCTAGACAAAAGCCTAGAAGTTATTAGAGGCCTGCTGCCCATCCAACAACAGAGACTTTACAAAGCCAGGGTCACCTCCATGCCACAAGTTGGCATCTGAGAAAGAGGTTACTAGAAGTATTATCAGAATATACTCAGAAAAACCCTATTGGTATAAGAATAGGAACTGGAAATGTTTCCATTCTTTTCAACCACCCCCCTGTCTCTCTCTACCTCTGTTTAATTATCCACTTCTCTTGCCGGGTATTTTTAGGGATGTCTTACATTGTTATTTTTAAAATAGCTATTAAACCTAGAAGCTCATGATACCTCTCCAGGCTGGTGTCAGGTTTTTAATATACTCTAAGCAGTTACTTGACAGGGAATGCAAAACCCTAAAAGAAGCTATTTCACTTTGAGTCACTAAGTAGAGCGGGAATGATACTTGAAGGTTGAAACCAAAAGGGCAATTACCCTTGTTTCTGTTACACTCCACATTACTATTGCTTTACAATTTGACTTCTAAGCAGTCTGCCATTTTGAACATTTCAATACTTCCCCTCACTTGGGGAAACAGAGGATCCATTATTGCTTATCATAAAACAGAAGCCAAAAAAAAATGCCTCCTGGTGTCATTCTGGAAATTTAGCTGGGGAAATGAAAGTACTTGAAACTTTAGGTATTAAAGTTTGCCAACATTAACTCTTTGAGAGAAGATCATGGAATAAAAAAACAGGAGTTTGGGAAGGGACTTTATCCTATCTAATGCAACTTACAATCTTTGGTAAGTCATAGAAGAGATCAAAAAGATAAACCAAGGTCCAAAAATTAAAGCAAGTGACTTAGTAAAGGGCACATGGTTAGTTAGTGCCAGAGCAGAAGCTAAAATTCAGGTCATTTTCATAGCCTACATTATGAATAACCCTGAGATACCCAAGATTATGAGAGTCAACACAGTATAGTAGAAAAATGCTACATTTTGAATCAGGAGACCTGGGAATCAGAACCTTGCTTTGCCATTTTCCTAGCTGACCTCAGATATTTAATCAGCAAGCATTTATTAAATGTTTAATAGGTACTAGTGTAAATGTTAAAAATTAATGGTTTGGATAAATATATGAAAATTATAAATCTTTCATTTATAAAGGAGAGAAATAAAAAGGGTAAAAAAGACATTAACCTATCTAACTAACTATTGTTCCAGTGCTTGGCTCAGCAAGGACTTGTTAACTTTCAATCAGAATTAAACTATCTCCAGAAGACAGGAAGGGAAAACCAGTTATCCACTCACCCAAGACAATGACTGGAACCGAAGGCGACTCCTGAGGCAACTTTCTTCTTTGAGTCGGCATTATTCTTGAAGGCAGCTTTTTTCTTGGAGTGATTCTCTTCTTGGAGCGCACTCTCTCCTTCTTGAAGTTCACTCTCTACTAGCCTTCTTCACCAGACCTCTTCACCAGCCTTCTTCACCAGACTGACTGCTCAGGGATTTTCATGGTTTTTATGGTGGTTTCCTGTGCCTGCCCCTTTTCATGGAGGCCAATCACAGTTTCTAAATTGCCTGAGTTCTCACTTTTGGCCTTTCTGAGTGTGCAAACTCTTAAGTTTTTGGCTTATTCTCACCTAGCATCAAGTAAGGTGTAAACTCATAGAGAACCAATAATTCCTTTTCACCGCCAGGCACTAAGACAAACAATGGAGTGACAAAGAGAAAGCAAAAAATATCCATGTGCTCAAAGAGCTTATAATCTAATGGCAAATCACTTAACCACTTGAAGGCTCTCTTTCCTCATATGTGAGGATGGGTGGCTTGGACAAAAGGCCAGTCTTAAATACAAAGTCCTCCTAACTTTGGCATTTACTACCTGTATGATCTTGAGCAAGTGCTTTAACCTTCCTGAATCTCAGTTTCCTTATATATAACATGAGAGTTGGATTAGGTAGCCTCCAAGGCTCCTTTAAACTCTCAATCCATGACTGATCCATAGTTTTAGATTAAGTTAAGATAAAATTTGATTGACTACATAACGTAAGAAAACAGTTCTGAATAAGTGTGTCAAGTTGACCTGCCAATTATACAGTATTCTTTGTACTCTGAGTTCATTTTGATTGCCCAAGACAGATTGTTCTACACTCTTCTGGCATGCTCAAAGTTACAGAAAGAGTTGAGATATTTGGTCTGTCATCTTCTGAATAATTCTTAGAATTGGGGAATCTTAGAATCATAGGTTATTTAAGTTGGAAGGAGACTTTAAACATCTATTCCAAACCCTATCCCCTGTAGGAATGAATCCCTTCTATAGCATCTCTTAACAGTTGGAATTAAAGTATAGTCAATAGACTTGGCTTGGTTCCTGATTTCTCTTTTAACCAGTTTCTAAGCTTCAGCATGTGTCCCAATGGCAAGTATTCCTAATCAATGTTCAAAGGTTTTTAAAGATAGAAAAAGAAGGTTTATGCTCTGGGCTGTCAGGTATTCAATTTTGTTGAAGAAGAGGCAAAGAATGCATATACAATTCAACAAAAACTAGAAGGATAAAATATAATAAAGACATTAATAATTACTCTCAAATGATTTGTTCAATTATATAGGGTGAAGTTGGACCACCTGGGCCACCTGGTATACCAGGCTCTGTGGTAAGTATTTTCATCTTTGGGGTGGGGGGAAGATGGGAGTCTGTCACAGCCTAGAGAGAGAATTTCATCAATGTAAAGACTCTTTGAAAAGGCATTTCTACTACAGGAGATGAGTACCTAGTCTGTGGTATCTATTCTTAATGGATTATCTGGGGTACTGAGCAATCACACAGCCAATTGGCATGAGAAGCAGGACTTGAACTTAGTTACTTTTGATTCTAGGACCAATCTTTGGACAATTGTATCTTCTATTTCTTCTGATAAGTCAAAATCTTAGGCTTATGATCTTGAGCAAGTGCTTTAACCTTCCTGAATCTCATTTTCTTTAAATATAATATGAGAGAGTTGGCTTATAATCCTTAGGCTTATGGAATCTTCAAAGACAGTTGTGTTCACCTAGTCAAAAAAAACAATAGATCTAGAAATTTCTAGCATGTTGATCATCCAACCTTGGCTTGAATATATTGAATGATGCAAGGCATAATTGATAGGGCAGAGGCTGCCCATTGCACTGATTAACAGATTTGTTAGACAGTTCTTCCTTATACTGAGGCCCAATCTACCTCCTTGTTATTGCCACCCATTTCTTATCTCCATTTTTACAACACCAGAAGGAGAAGAAAGGAGGAGGAAAAGAGAAGAGTAGAAGACTTGAGAGGAGAGGAGAGCATTATTATCAGGATCAATAACAATCTATCAGCCATTAAACATTTATTAAATGCCTACTATATATCAGGCATTGCTTATTGCTAGAGGACTGTCCTGAGAGAATCAGAAGGAAAGTCCTCAAGAGCAAAGCTATAATGGATCAACTTTAACCAGATGGAATGCAGAGAGAGTGAGAATGGAATGGTAGAAGATTTAGGGACATTTTGATGTATATAGTGAAGAAACTCAGGACAGAACTTAGGCTCAGTAAAGTAGGAAAAAACAATATAATTTGCTAATAAATTATTAAAATTATTTGCTAATAAATAATTTAAAAATTAAGAAAAGATGGTGGATTTGGGGATTAAACATTTAAACAGATAATCTAAAGAATAATTAGTAAAATATGACCCAAAGGTTTACCTTGCATTAGAAAGGCCTGTCCAAAGTCGGATAAAATGAAGTTAACTGGACCCAATCAAAATGATTTTTGAACTCTTTTCAATAATTCTTGACAACTTTGTTTAGAGGATGGGGATAGTAGAGAATAATGGGTAATATATATTAGATACTTAGGAGACAGGAATATCAGAATGCTAAGGAGCAAGAGATAAGGGATAAAGGAGAGTTTTCATGAAAATGATTGTGTATCAAAAGAAGATTGTCAAGTTTCTGAAGGGAAGCCAGACCAGGGATAAGACACTAGAAGAACACTAAAAAAGACCCAGGAATTTGTTCATTTTCATGCAAGACCTTTTGATTTGGAATATGTGTGGTCTTAAAAATGTACAGTTAAAGCCACATGTGTGAAAAATGCAAAGAAACCTCCTTAATTCAGGTTACAATAAGAACAAAGAGTAAGCACAAGGAGAGGAGGTATAGGGAACAGAGAAGTGATTGTATAGCCTAAACAGAGAAAAAACAAAAAGAGTTGGATCCTGGTGGATCGTGGGCATGTTGAGCATTTCCAGATTACAATTACTATTGTAAGCCTTTTGCTTCAGCTGATGCCTCCTTTTATCTTTCAGGTGCAGAAGGAGGGCTTGAAAGGAGAACAAGTAAGGGAAATTGTTATCTTCCTGTTGTACAATATTTCTGAAAATGCAATGGACTGACAAAGTCGGGGACTCAATGCCCTGAGCTAGGATATTGGTTGGCAAAGATATGCAAACTCGGAATTAAACTATAAATGTTTTAATCTGCCTCTGTCAGGAAATGGGTTGTTTTCATAATGGTGGAAATTCTAAACTCAGGAAATAATTTTGATAAAGGAGACTGACTATGTGTCCTTAACCTTGTTATTGGTTGAAAGAAGTATGGACCTGATATGGACAAGTGTCTTCAAAAATACATTTGGGGCACAAAGACCCAGTGAAAAAATCTTGGCTGTACACTGTAAGTTCTATTGGGCTCTTCTAAAATTCTCCTTTTTCGTATGACCTTGCCCATTTGAGAGATTTAGATAAGGAAAGATTTCTTCCAGTCCCTGTGTTGTTAATCTTATTATCTACAATACAGGACACTAAGTACTGAGTCAGGCTCTTCAATATTCAGAGTATAGTGATTGGTGCTAGAGAAGATATAAGTCTTTAGGAAGTGAGTAGATATGATAGCCACAACTATTTATAATCTCACTTCTTCCTTCTTCAAACCTTTGTAAAATGAAAAATACAGTTTATCTCTGGGTCATATATTAGATGGGATTGGTAATGGGAGAATATCAGAATAGTGTATATCTGTATGATATATCTGTATATTATATGTCTGTATATATATACATATATAATAGTATATCTAATTTCTTATTATTTTAACAGGGAGCTCCAGGACCTCGTGGTCATCAGGGCCTACCTGGTCCTCCAGGATCACCAGTAAGTCCTTTACTTTCTTCTCATTCTGATCCAAATAAAATTTAGATTTTGATTTCTTTAGCTTAGTATATATTTATTTATAAATTTATATGATGTATATATTCATATATAATGTATATATGGTATATAATTTATATGTAATGTATATGTATATATTTAGCTTAATATATCTATATATACATACACATATGTGTGCATAAATTTTATTTTAATTTTATTATTTAATTTAATTTAAATTTATTTAATTTAAATTTATTTTTATTTATATTCATTCTTTAGAAGAACTAATTTACACTCAAAGAATGAGTAGGTTCTTTATAAAAAATCAATAAATCAAAAATCATATATCAAACTCTTACCGCATACCAGTCATTGGACTAAACCTTTGGGATATGAACAATGGTGGAATATTCTTTGCCCTCAGGGAATTTTCATTTTGCTTTATCATATCCATACATGTTAAGGAAAGCAATTTGGAGTAGAAAGAACATCCACCTTAAAATTAGAAGATTTGGGATTGAATCCTTTCTTCTCTGCTTACTAGTCATATGATCTTATATTAGTCAATTGTTTTTATCTATAACATTCTTTAGTCTCTGTCTTTTTTAGCTTGATCACCCCGAAGTGTCATGAACCCCTTTATCTAGGTGCCCTTTACAAATTTTACAGAACTAGAGAATTATTATATTTTATGGAATTTTATAGAATTAGAGAAAATCAGAGTTAGAAATGGTGTTGGAGGTTGTAGCTATTCATCTGAATAGTACTTTACTACTTCCTCTGTGGCTTTGATCCTTACAAAAACCATTTGAGTTAGAAAATGAGGTATTCCTCTCATTTTATAAATGAAGATGCTGAAGGCAGAGGGGATAAAAGGATTGTCTGGGCTCAAGGACCCAGTCAGAGCCATACCCAGGCTGACAGTGACATCTCTTGACTTCTTCAGGGTTCTTTCCATCACATCAGAATGGCGTTAGGAAGAGAGAGAGAAAAATGAAGGCAGAGTCTTTCCCAATAGGCACTACATAATAGTCAAATTGGCATTTAGGTAAATATTTTTGATTAGGCTATTTTCTTATTACGCTATCTCAGGATTGACGTGACAGCATTGGTAAAATACTTCCCACCGGAATCATGAAGGACAAAACCATTCCCTCCCTTGTGTGCAGACACCTTGGGAAGCACTTTGTGGTTATCTCTCTCTTACCAAATGTGACTTGGGTGACTTTATGGACATATTTTTAGGCTTTCTTGAGGCTAAGTGCAGGTGAGTAAATCACTTCAGAGTTGCAGAGCTTGGGATAAGAAACAGTGAATGAATTAAATTGTTAAATAGTGTCCTGGGTGTTTTTGATCTAATCAGGACTTTGGCTGACCTTCTCTTCCCCTGTTCTCATAAGTTTATAAGAAAAAAGAAATCCCCAATAAAGTCCAGCTGGCCAAGGTCTTAAGCAAGGAGGTTAAAAAGAACAAACTTGTGAAAAGGATTTCTAGTGACACTTTTTAAATGGTTAATAACTGTTTATCTAATGGGCACTCTATGCCATGAAAAAAAAGTGACGGTGTTTGGCTCAGCTAGTCAGAGACATTAATAATACTTAATCATAACTCTGTTTTCATAGCACTTTAAAGCTGACAAGGAGTTTTAAATATATGTCATTTCATCTTCACAATAACCTTATAAGATGCAATTACTATTTTACATATGAAGAAACTGAGGCAATGGAGTTCGAATGACTTACCCAGGGTTGTAGAGCTATTAAATGCCTGTGACCAGATTTGAAATCAGATATTCCTGACTTCAGGAACTATCTATCCACTGAATCACTGTGCTGACCTTAAAAACAGTGTGATCTAACCCACTCATTTTTAAGTAGGAGCAAAAACTCAGCTTAAGAGAAGACTAGCAGAAAGAACACTATATGTATATATTTTTATTATATACTTAGTAACCACCATCACCTCGAAAACATATTTAAAGAAATGCATAAGATAAATTATGTGAAAACCACAAACTTCCCATTCCTTACAATTTGTCTAAAATATGGAAATTATGTATGTGTGCTAATATAAACATTATCTGCTTTTGGGTTCCCTTTGATTCATTTTATTTTGATACTTTTTTCTCTTGATTTTGAGAGCACTATATTTTAAACCAGAAAATCCAGTTCTATATTACCAACTAAATCCAGCAGTAAGAGATAGAGAAATTCCATTTAAAATGACTAGGCAATATGAAATACTTTGGAGTCTACCTGACAAGAAAAACATAGGAACTATATGAACATAATTACAAAGCACTTTTCATATGAATAAAGTCAGATCTAAAAGAAATGGAACAATAGTCATTGCTCATGAGGAGGCCAAACTAAAATTTAAAAAAATGACAATTGTATATTAATTTATTCAGTGCCAAATCAAAAAATATAGAGCTAAAAAATCAATATCAAAGTCCATCTTGAAGAATAAGTGGTTAAGAATATCAAAGGGATCAATGAAAAAAATTCAAAGGAAGGTTATTCAGCCATATCAAAACTCAAAATGTTTTTCAAACCAATAATCATCAAAACATTCTGGTATTAGTTAAAACATAGAGTAGTGGATCAGTGGTATTATATTAGGTACTCATTCAATACACAGTAGTAAATGAATAGAGTAATGTAGTGTTTGATAAATCCTAAGATCCAAAATTTTGGGACAAGAACTCGTTGTTTGACAAAAACTGTAAGGAAAACTGAAAACTAATTTGGTGGGAGCTATATATAGGCCAAAATCTCATACCATTTCCAACATCAAAATGAATACATGATTTTACTAGAACTGGCAATATCATGAGAAAATTGAGGGAGCATAGAATATCTTTTAAATTTATGGATAGGGAAGAATTTGTGATCAAACAAGAGATAGAAAGTATTACAGGCTATAAAATGGATTTGTACAAACAAAACCAATGCAGCCAAGACAGAAAGGAAAGCAGAAAATGGTGAGAAAAATTTTATAACATGTTTGTCTGATAAAAGCCTCATTTGTCAAATACAGAGGGAACTGAATTAAATTTATAAGAATACAAGACATTCCAGCTCTAGATTCATAATATTTTGACCCAGTGAAGACATTAAATGACTTCCCTAAGGTCAAATATATAGTAACAGAAGTGGTGTTTCTTTTTTCTTTTTTTTCCAAGTATTTTATTTTTTCCCAATTAAATATAAAAACTTTTTAACATGCATTTTTTAAAATGTTGAGTTTTGAATTATCTCCCTCCTTCCTATTCATTTAGAAGGGAAGCAATTTGATGTAGGTCAAAGTATTATGAATCTAGAGCTGGAAGGAACTTTAGAGATCAGCTTGCCCAATCTGCTCACTTCATAGATGAGGAAACTAAGGCCCATGTTGTCCCAGGTTATAAACATAGTAAATGGCAGAGGTGAGATTTGAACTCAGATTTTCTGACTTCAGAACCATGGCTCTTTCCAGTATGCCACACTGCCTTCTAGGTCCTTTTCTGAATATGTTTAATGTATAGTTTGGGCAAAGAGAGAAGGGCAGACAGAATTATTAACCTTATGTTCCCTAAATATATCATTTTTATTCCCACTTTTTCTTCTTTGTCCATACTGATCCTTCAAGCTAGAATATACTCCTACCTCAACCTGCCCTATACTTACTCATCCTTCAAAGCTTACCTCAAATGCTAAAATCCTTAAGGAAACCTAATCTGGTGCTTTCTATTAATGATGATCTTCTACAAACTTCATTTTGTTCATACTGCTGGTGTGTTCTCATCAGATTCTACCTTGTAACTTACTTAATTCTGTCTATGTCATTTCCTTTTATACTGTGAGCTTTGCGATGGCCTTGGTTATCTTGTATTTCTATTTTCATTTCCCATAAATCCTGGCAACATAAGAACCACAGCAAGTACTCATGAATGACTTTTCTGAATGAATGGATGAATTGAGCAAAGGGGTTATTTGACTTGACAATATGTTCATAGGTTTAGAACCTAAAAAAAAATCTCCAAAGATCATGTAGTCTTACCCAGTTATTTTACAGATAGGGAAATGGAAGCCAACAAGGCAAATTAACTTGCCCAAAGTCAAATGGGTTTTAAGTGGCAGACTCTGAATTTGAGCCCAGTTCTTTGGACTACAAATCAAGCATGGTTTCCACTGATTAAAGTTGGAATTTCATATATTAGTTTTGGAATTTACCTTATCTTCTTTGGCATTAGATGAAGTTTGATTGTTAAATAAGATCATCTGACAAACCGATTCTCTAGGATTACAAAAGCTCAGTCTAAGAATAAATGAATGACTTAAATTATAATTAATAAAAATTATTGAGCACTTATTGTATGCCATATTTTGTGCTAATCACTGAAGATACAAAAACAACGAATCAAAATACCCCCTGCTTTCAAGGAGCTTACAGTCTAATAGTAGACTATACATAAAAGAAACTAGAGGGAAAAGTGGAATTGGTTAGGGTGAGAGCATATGAGTATAGCAGCATTACTTGGGAAGTGAACTGTGGTCCAGAGAATGAGCTAGAAAAAAGAAAAGTTCGATCAAAACTCAGAGCACTCAGTTTAGGCATCCTACTTCCTATGGGAACAGGAAAAGGACAGAGTAAGTGCCTTGAATTGGAGATGGTTGGCAAGTATATAGGAAGAAAGGACTAGGCTACACAAGATGAAAGGCCACCAAATAGAAAGCAAGACCCTCAAGGTTCAGAGTTTGATTTCTCCTCTGTGGTAGCAAATCCACCATGACTTAAAGATGACTGAAATTGAAAATGTTGATTTATTTGTCCAGAATGCCAAATCATTTAGTGATTATTGCAAAGGTCAGAGAGAGAAGTATTTTTCTACCATTGGAGTTATGATGGTGGGGGACAGTGTTGCACTTCCATCAGATTCCTAAACCAGCTCTCTGGCTTCTCAGCTCTCTTACCTATGCCTTAGAGGGAGTCATCAAAAATGGCATAAGTAAGTGAATGAGTTAGTGAACAAAACATTAAGCAGCTACTCTGTTCGGGGTGCTGGAGCTTCAGCTACAAAAGGAAATTGAATTAGAGTCAAGCAAAACTTATAAAGATTCATAAAGCACTGGTAACCAAGGAAGGCAATTTTGATGTGTAAAGTTGTAGAGATGCTGTTCTACAGGTCAGTCAATTATCTTGCCCTTTCCAGAAGCAATGAAAGAATTGATGGAATTTATATTCTCAGAAGTGGAAATAGGTAGTGGAGTATGGAATAGGAACATGCACACAGGGACAGATGGCTGAGATAATTAGCTGAATGGTATGGGAAACATGGTCTGTGAAAGTTATAGTTGTTTAAAGTGTTCATACTTTTTTATTCAAGACTAGATTGAGTCAGAGAATTTGACTATAAATTAGATGTTCCATTTGCTACCCAAGTGACCAAAGAATGGTCACTTCATCTCCTTGGTTTCTTCATTGCAGGATGAAGGCATATCAATTTGGATTGATAAAACAGATGCAATGAACAATAGCCTATCTGGGAGCACCTTAGTAGTATAGTGGATAGATCATCAGGCCTGCAGTTCCAAGGACCTAGGTACAAATCTGGCCTCAAATGCTTCCTAGCTATGTGAAGTTGGGCAAGGTCACTTAGTCCTGAGTGTCTAGCCCTTGCCTCTCTTCTGTCTTAATAAGGCAGAAGGAAAAGATTTCGTAAAAATTATCCTATCTCATTAATCCTTTGTTCTTATTTCACAGCCTTGAAAGCTGCCTTTGGAGTAAAAAATTCATCTCAGAGCATGTTTAAAATCATTGCCTAGAATTATTAAGTAAGCATTTAATAAATATTTTTGAATTAAACAACTTTATTTATTAGAAAAAAATTTCTGCCCCTCTTATATTTAGTAGACATTTGATCTCTTTGCAGTTTTTACCTACTGCTCCTTGTTCTGGCTTTTAGCCCCAAGCAGAGAAATATCTTTTTTTTTTAATAATAGTCCTTCAAATACTTAAAAGGAACTCTCTTAGTCCCCCTCCATCTTTACTTATTTAGGTGAAATAACATCAAATTTTCTTCATCCAATTATCCTCTTATTATTCCTAGTCCTTACTCCACTTTGGGTTTCCTCTACTGATTATGTTACAATTCTTCAGCATCCTTCTTTACAACAGTCTATGGCAAAACACAATACCTCAGATGAAATCTGATGTGTAGAGTGTGTCGTTATTCTTCTTTTTTGTAAAAATGTTCTGCCACTCTTCATTTACCCTCCTATTTAGCTTTCATTCCATTAAAATCCCACAATCATTTTTTACATGAAAGTTTTCTATCTATGGCTCCCTGGTTCTGTATTTAGGTAATTTATTATTTGAACCTAAGAGTAGATATTGATATTTATCCCTATTAAATTTCATTTTGTTAATGCCTTGTTCAGTTTTCTCATTTGCAACAGGATGGCATTCCCTTGTCCAGATAGATGTGTGATATGTTGAACAAATATGATTAATGTGATTTCAAATATTTCATATATAATATATATGTATACACATGAACACACATATATGTCCCCCTATTTACTCTTCTCTTTTTATTTCCTATTTTGTTTCCTAAAGGGTCCAATGGGTCCTGAAGGTAAAGAGGGACTCCCTGGTTCTCAAGGACAGCGGGTAAGTTGAACCTCTACAAAAGTCCCTCTCCCTCCACCCCAACCAGATCCCCACTATGGGTTTCTTTTAAGAAGCTGCTCAGTAGAAGAGGAAATACTTAGAGGAAGGGGCATGTGTTCTCCTAGTATCAAATCTTTATATCTTTTTTCCTTTCTTCTTTTCATTAAAGAATTTAAGATGTTGCCTAAGGAAGATATAATGAATCAGAAGTGTAAAGATATAATGTATAAATATTATGGAATTCAGTCCCATCACATTGTCATCGTCAGTCCTCATGCACTAGGGATTTACTCTGCTATTTATAAGCTGTACAACCTTCAGCAAGTTCAGTTTTATTATTCACTTGGCACTTAATATACATCGCTTTCTATGCTATTTATCTTTTTTTATGGATCCAGACTTATAGAGTTATAGAATCCTCAAACTAGAGGATACTTTAGGAATTATCTTTTTATAGATGAGGAAATTGAAACAGAGTGAAGAAGCAACTTGCTCAAAGGCACACAGTGTGTTACTGAGACTTGATTCCATGCCAGCCAGCACTCTTTCTGCTGTCCCATTTGCCTCCTTGTTCTGTTTATCTGAATAATTTCTATATCCATCCATCAGTGGTGGCCCATGTTATGCTTATTTGTCCTTGTGCCTTTATTTGCCCAGAGCCTTCGCACAAAGAAAGGGCTTTGATGAATTCTTGCTGCTGCTCATGTTAATGGTTCCTGGACAGGCAGAAGCCCATATAAGTTCCCCAGGTTGTGTGTTAGACCTTTTGAATTTCAAATCAAGTCAACAAGTACTTTTGTTTTAAGTGTCCTGAGGGCTCCCTTCCCTTCATAAGTAGGAGTTAGTCTAGGGCAGTGACTCCCAAAGTGGGTGCCATCGCCCCATGGTGGGTGCTACAGCAATCCAGGGGGGTGGTGATGGCCACAGGTGCATTTATCTTTTCTATTAATTGCTATTAAAATTTTTAAAAATAATTTCCAGGGGTGCTAAGTAATATTTTCTAGAAAGGGGGTGGCAGGCCAAAAAAGTTTGGGAACCACTGGACTAGGGGAACCTGATGCTTTGCAAAATGTGGGAAGTGAAGTACTTCGCAGAATAACTAGAGAGAATACAAGACTGTGAAGCTAGGTACCAACCATGGCTTTGCCTTCAACATAAAGTCATGGCAAAGGCAAGTCATTTAGCTTCCCTCTAACTCAGTATTTTTAGCTACTCAAAACAAAATGAAATTTCTTTTAAAGCAGACAATAACGATCATGTGAAGACAATATTGTAGAGGAAGGGCAAACATATTCAAAGAATTTTTACAAAGGACAGATATAAATAAATACAAGAATGTTTATTTCGAGGGGCAGCTGGGTAGCTCAGTGGATTGAGAGTCAGGCCTAGAGACAGGAGGTCCTAGGTTCAAATCCAGCCTCAGACATTTCCCAGCTGTGTGACCCTGGGCAAGTCACTTGACCCCCATTCCCCACTCTTACCACTCTTCCACCTAGGAGCCAATACACCGAAGTTAACAGTTTTTAAAAAAAGAATGTTTATTTCTCATTCAAAGCCAAAAGTCTATTTTTAAAATATCTCCTTAGCTTCTACAGTGAAAATCTTTGATCTGGGCAAGAATAAATCACATTTAATTTTGTTTTGTTAGTGAGGCATACAAGTTGATGTTAGCCTATAGTTGAATAACCTTGGTCACTGTGGTATCAGTTGAAGCGGGCATTATGATTTATTAAGGGTGTGCCAACAGGTAATAGTAACAAAATCGGTAAAACAAATAGCTTGGATCCATAATTAAATGATAAAGGAAAAATATCAGAAATAAACTATTTACTCACCTGTCCAGAATTAGACTTGAAGGTTGTAGATAAAAGAATTGTATTAATTTCTACAGAACATTGAATAGATTATCACCCTTTGTAACTGGCAGTAGAGCATTTGAAAAATTATCATCCACAAGCCACTAGACATGTCTGTTATTGAGAATGCTGGTCTACTTATGTTACAGTGGCTTATCACCAGGTTGTGGCTGGAGAATAATGAGCTTTTTGGCTATAGGGACATCTAAAAACTATTTGCCAAGTTCATGGAACTCAAGTTAAGACCTTTTGGTCTAGGCTAACTCTTACTTGAAATAGAAATATCCTCTGCAGCACCCTGAGCTTCTGGCTCAGTCGACTTCTGGTGACAACAATTACACACTAGCCGATTCCTGATTTGACAGTTCTACTACAGTTTCTGTTCTACATACTAAAAATCCTTTCCTACCTAGCACAGAAAGGCAGTTTGTGCTGAACAGTTTGATTACATTAGACCTGGAGATTTTAGTGAACTGCAAACTCGATATCAATATGGAAGCTATGAAAATTAATGCAATCTAAGGAAGAGGTATAGGAAGAATAGTTTCACTATCCTGGCAGGACTACATTTGGACTATTGTATTCTGCTCCATACTCCAAAGTTTAAGAAGGAAATTGATAACTCATGGGTATAGGATTATAGTTTCCTTGATTTAGAGCTGGAAGGGGTCACAGAGGCCATCTTCCTCATGTTAACAGATAAAGTGATTTATCTACCACCAAATCAAATGTAAGGATGCCCAGGAGTACTCAGGTCCTCTGACATTAAGTCCCAATTTTTTTGGTTGTCTTTCCTATTGTGTACTTGTTCTCTAGAACACATTTTTTAAAAATTAATTTTTAAAAAAGCTAGAACTTAGTGGTAATGCCTAGAACCCAGTTGAAATCTCCTTTCTAATAGACAAGATCTGGTAAACAAAACATACCAAGGTATTGATGATGCCCAATAACATATATCTCATTCTATACCTATAATCCACTACCAACGTGTCAAGAGGAACAACATATTTGGATTCTTTTATCACTACTGAAACACATTGAACAAAATTTGAGGGTTTTTATCTGTTGCTTTCATTTAAAGAAAGGATTGTACACATTTTTCTCTTTATTCAGTTTATTTCACTCAAAACACATCTTAAACACATCAGCTGACTCTGATTTCATTTCCCCTGTCTAATTTTAGGAGACAATTATAGACTTACAAAAACAAGGTCCACTGTTTGAGGCATGTCTCCTACACTCAATGCAGGAGATGCTTTAGATTTTTCTTCCTTCATCTCCCCATAGAGGTGAACATAATGTAGGACATTTATCATGGACCATCCTTTGATGACTGTGAGAGGAAGGAACTGAGTCTTATAATTTTCCAGAGAATTCAAGGATACTGATTTATATTCTATAGGAGGAGAGAATTGAAGAAGCAGCATAAAAGTTTTCTCTAATGCCTTGAACTGTGAATACAAGTATGTCTCTTCAAGGACAGAATGAGGGGAGATCAGGGCTATAATCATGACCTCATCTCTCTCTCTACATTATCTCCCCTGGTGATTCCAATCCAGTTCTACAGTAAATACTAATCAATGTGCAGGATGAGCCAAGTGAATTGTTACAGAAAGAGATCATCTATTTGCTATGATTTACAAGTAGTAAAAGGTCCTCAAAATTCTTCTCTTATCCTCTTCTCACCCTAGCTGAGGTCCCTTCAGCTTTGAATCTGTGATCCTATCATTACCAGTAAGGGATCTGGGTAATGTTAATTGATGCCTTTGAAGATCTATACAACTTAATTTTCTGAATAATGGAAGTAGAAGGTAAATTATTGTTTTGGTAGATGCAGCATGTAGAGTAGGAAGTGTTTTGGTTTGGTGGTTAGAGGCTCTGGATTTGAATCCCAGCTTTGGTATTTATTATTTTTTTGAATTATGGCAAATGACTTTTTATCTTGGTCTTAACTTCATCATATATAGATGAAAGGATTGGTTCATTTCTGAGGTCCTTTACATCATTAAATCTATGAATCTATGATTACCAGTCTAAAATGGACATGACATTCCCACTATTAGGAATTACTTTTTAATTACTTCTTTATTACTTTGAACAAAATAAGATGAGACTCCTTGCCTATACACCCACCCTTGGTTAAAAATATTTTCTCTCATCTTGAATATTCTTAAATAGTTTGTAGTTTGGTCTGGTGGCCTATTTCCTCTTATCAGCAGCTCCCATTAACTATATATATATATGTATTTGTTTGTTTATCTTTAACTCTAATAATTTGGACTAAATGAAGGACTAATTGCTCTTATGTTCATATATATATATATATATGTAGGTAGTGTTGTTATAGTGTTACTATTTCTTGTTAGTATTTACTGTAGGCACATAGTAGATAGAAAGACAGATAAATTGATGGCAAGATATATGGATAAATAGATACATGGATAGATAGATAGATAGATAGATAGATAGATAGATAGATAGATAGATAGATAGATAGATAATTTAAAAGACAGACAGATAGATGGACAGCTAGATAGATATCCCTGCCCCTATGTATGATAATGAAAAGTATACAGCAGCTAGGAGGATGAGTGGCCATGACTTCATGATTGCCTGACATCCAGTTCCATTTCTTTGCCTGGACTCTTCCTTTGGCCTCTAGTTCATCACTGAATGGAGACATCCATAGTGTTATGCGTAGGAATCTGTTTTGCCTCTATTCCACTTTCCCTCTCTATTTTGATAAGGCTCTTTAAGGGCCTTTCTTGGGATTGTAAAATAAAACGTGGTCCTCATGCTCTTATTCTCCAAGAGCAGTGTCATGAACCACCGAGACTATCTTAGACTGGGAAGATGCCTCAGTAACCCATGAGTAGCCCCTAGAGAAGGGAGAGGGGCTCATTCGAGATGGTCTTGGGGTATAATTTTCTGTCCCTTCTCAGCATTACCAAACTGGGTTGCTCTTCTTGCCAAGCTGCCCTGCTTTTCTTATCATGAACAGTAGATTATCTAATCCAGTTGACCTGCCTTTCTTTTCTCTATCCTAAAACTTTAGCTGACTGAGTCTTGGCTTTCTTCTAACTGGAACCAAGTACTATTGTATATAGGAGATATTGAATAAATGTTGAATTGAACACTTAATAGCAATGTATAAGTATAAAACACTTTAAATTCATTATCTTCCTTAATAATATCAGCTCACATTAGAAAATGCCTGAAGGTTATATCATATTGTGAAAGCACTTTCTTCACAAAAGATTATTACTCTCATTTTGTGGTATGGGGAAACTGAGGCTCAGAGAAATTAACTCATTTTCATGGCTATAAAACTCATGAATATCAGAGTCAGATTTTAACTTAGGTCTCCTAACTACAAACAGTATTCTTTCCATTCTAATGAACTTGATTATAAAGTAATAAACCTATAAAACCTTATAATCTTATACCACATTAGGTAAAGTGATTCCAGTACATGATTATCTTGGTAGGTTCTTCTATCATCTCTGAGAAAGAGGTACAGTTTATGTTCCTAAACTCATTTTACAGATAAGGAAACAGGCTCAAAAATGATATACAAGATTGCAAAATTGATAACTCCAGAATGACAACCCCAAAATAGTCTCAGACTCTTAAATCTAATAGTTGAAAGAAAACTTCAAGGTCATGAAGGCCATTCCATACTTGAATAGGAATTGTTCCTATTCTATTATGGATAAGTAGTTAACAAGCCTTACCTGAGGGTACCTGTTCTAAAATTGTGTATGAAAGCCAAATACCAACATGTTATTAGTTGCTACTTTTAAAAATACCTATTTCGGTAATTCACATAATCTTCTCAGCTTATATTGCTACATTTAGAATTGGACCATTGCAAGCATTAATTTTCATAGTAGTTAATTGGGTGGAAAAATACAGTTTATAGAAATTTGCCACACAGCTATTATCTGAAATTATAACAGGGAAAAAAAGCATTAAACATTATTAATGCAAAAGGCGTGAATATCAAAAACAAGGTTTCTTTTTCATTTAGTTCAACTGTTTCATTTTCTACATGGGGCCTAGAGTAGCTAAGTGAATAGCCAAGGTGAAGCAGTAGAATTAAGAAATATAACTAGAACCTAGCAGTCTTCTGCCTCCAAGTCCAATATCCTTTCCACAACACCATGCTGACTATAAATGCTAAATCATCTTTATTAATCAATTCAGAACTGAAAAAGATTGCTCCCTGATCCTTTAGCGTCTAGGGCTAGTATTTTACCCCAATATGTGATTCCTTTTTATGGATGTTACATAGGTTTAATTATTGACCTTGTTTTTAAAGCTCGCTATGGGAAATTAAGGCAATTATCTTTGTCTTTGGGATTTGCACAATTAGAAATCAATCCAAAGAAGGAGTTGGTTAGACAGAAGGTGATAAACTCTTCAGTTAATTATGGAGAAAGATGTTAGATTGAAAGATCAGTAAAACTGAAGAGATCTCATATCTAGAAGGAATTTGACGTTTTTGGAAAGGACACTGGATTTGGAGTTTGAAGGCCTGATTTGAGTCCTGACATTTCCTAGTCTACTGATCAATATAGAATCTTAGTTGGAAGGCATTTTAGGAGACAAATAGTCCAATCCATACTTAAAAAGAAGTTCTCTCTATAGCACTGAGAACACATGGTCATCCAGCATTTGCTTGATGTAGTACAGATAATATTAAAGTCCTATACTTGAGGTTAAAAAAACAGTGGCCAACGTGGTGAGTGGAACTGGACTCTTCCTCTGGCTTCTTCCTCATAACTGAATGGGAGCATCTGTAGTATTAGGATTATTCAAAAACAGGGTATTCACTATTTTTTGAGGTAGCCTATTTCACTTTTAGATAGCTGTAGTTTTTGTTTTTTAAAATCTATCTTAGAATCAGCACTAAGTATTGATTCCAAGGCAGAAAAATGGTAAGGGCTAGACAATGGGGTTAAGTAATTTCCCCAGCATCACAAAGCTAGGATATATCTGGGGTCAGATTTGAATCAAGCACCTCCCATCTCCAGGCCTGGCTCTCTATTCTCTGTGCCATCTAGTTGCTCCTAAGTGGCTCTAGTTGTTAGAAAGTTTTTGCTTATTTTAAGCTTGTTTCTAGAGCTTCAACTTGTTGCTCCTAGTTTTAACTTCTGAGGTCAAGAAGACCTCATGTCTGTTGCCTCTTTCACACAGTAGGCTTAGATATTTGATGTTTTAGCTAATATTTCTCATTGAAAACTAAACATTCCCAATTTCATCAACTAGTCGTCAAGTGCCACAGTCTCTGGTACTCTCGCTCACTACCTTGGTCCTATCCTTCCCAAAGTGTCATGTCTACAATAAAACACAAAAACATACTTGTGGTCTAAGCAAAGAAGAAGATAGTGGGATTTTCTCTTCCTATTCTTGGAAACTATGCTTCTCTTAATGCAACCAAAGATTGCATCAGTTGTTTTGGCTTTTTTTTTGCCATGATTGACTCATATTAAATTTGAAATCAACTAAAACCTTGAGGCCCTTTTTCCCCCATGAACCATTGTATATTCACCTTTCCCTTCATTCCATAATTGTGAAGGTGATTTTTTTTTAAAAAAATCCCAACTGTAGGATTTTCACATTGTCCCTACTAAAGTCATCTTCTTAGATTTAACTCATCATTCTAACCTGTCAAGATCTTTTTGAATCCCCCTGACTCTATCATCTAATGAATTTGTTACTCTCCCTGCCAGCTTCATGTCATCTGACAATCTGACAAGTATTCTAGCTGTCTTCATCCAAGTCATTGAAAAAATGTCAAACAGCACAGGACCAAGGACGGATTCCTAGAGATCTCTCTCGCTGCTGACATTATTAATGTCTAATCTTTGAGTTTGACCACTCAACCAGTCAATATTGACCTTTCTCATCTTCTAGCTGATGACTATTCGTCTTGTCCACAAGGAGAATATAAATAACCTTGTCAAAAATGTTTTGAAATCCAGTTTCATAATGTCTAGACCATCTTCTTATCAACTAGTCTAGACACCCTCTCAAAAACGAAATGGGATTTAACTGGTATGAGTTAGTCTTGATGTAGCTGCCCTAGATTATTGTGGGAAGCTAGAGACAAAAAAAGTATGAAACAGGATAACATAATCAAAGATTTAGAGATATAAAGTACTTTAGAGACCCTCTAGTTTAAGCCCTTCATTTTGTAAGTGAAGACCTGAAGGACAGAGAAGTTAGGCAACATGCCTAAGGTTATATTGGTAATAGTAGTGCTAGGAATCTAAATAATTACTCTCATTCCCAAAGCCATTGCTCTTTTCATGGTACCATGCTTTCTCCAGGGATGTACTGCTAGGAAGTGTCAGAGACAGAATCTTAAAATCAAGACTCATCTTATCCCAAGTACTATAATCCATATTATTTTTCTAAACAAAATTCCGTGCTTCATTATATAGCTTGTCATCTCCTCTACAGAGTCCTTAAATGTTATTTTGACACTTTTCTGATATCCCATAGAGCATATTTTCTATTTTTTCTTAGTAGGAACCTCATTAATTCAATTTCGCAATTTAATACATATTCTTTTGTATAACTTGATTTCATGTGTTAAATTAATCTTTTTCCCACCAAATGTCATATGTTTCTTAAAGACAAGGATTTTGTCATATGTCTTTTACATCCCTAGCCTGGGTATACAGGAGTCACTCAATAAATACTAGCTAAATCCAAATTGATTTAGAAAAGCCAGCATAATTCCTAAAATATAACAGAGGAATGTCTCCCACACTGATTACTTTTAAATATACTAGGATAACAATAAGGGATTTCCATTACAATTTTAAATGTTCCCAATTTGAGAAGTGTTTTTAGCTTCTCATTTTTTTCAAAGATATTTTGAAGATTGTTGGTTATCTATTTTCCAAATACAAATAGCCTATTTGAAATAAATGGAAAGTAGATTTTCTTTTCTCCAGTGTGATTTTGCAAAAAATAAATTGACTTAAGACTTATGGTTTTGTAAATGGCTTTCTTGCTATTACTGCTTATTCATGAAGCTCAAAATTGAGAAGGTGCTTTGGAAAAGAATTCTCTATAGATTAGCAAAAGGGTAGTTACTGTGTTGCAGAAAGAGCATAGGTTGTGGAATGAGACTTGATTTTCTTGCTGTGCTTATTTGGGAAAATTGTTTTTCTTGTCTTGACCTCAGTGTATTAATTCATAAAATATGGAGGAGGGGTTAAACATGATTATCTTCCTCTGTTGTAATTTTAGAGCAGAAAAGATCCCTCTAAGATTCATTATTCTATGTTCTAAGGCTACTTTCATTTTTAACATTCTATGTACATTATTCCAGCTTACAGCATTGTAAGGTACCTCATGTCTAACGTGTTTTCAGTGAGGTAGAGTTTCTATGTACTAACCATATTCAAGTATTGATTCAATGATCTGTAAGTCAGTTAATCAATTAACAATATTATATTAAGTACCACAAAATGCTAGGAACTATACTAGGTGTTGTCGATGCAAGTAAAAAGAATGAAACTTTTTGCTCACAAGAAGTTTACATTTTAATGAGAGGACAAATACTTATAAAATATATGCAGCCTAAATAGGAAGTTAACAAATAAAAACATATACAAAGGGGGCAGCTGGGTAGCTCAGTGGAGTGAGAGTCAGGCCTAGAGACTGGAGGTCTGGGTTCAAACCCGGCCTCAGCCACTTCCCAGCTGTGTGACCCTGGGCAAGTCACTTTACCCCCATTGCCCACCCTTACCAATCTTCCACCTATGAGACAATACACCGAAGTACAGGGGTTTAAAAAAATAAAAAAAAAAACATATACAAAGTTATCTAATAGTATTTATTTGCAGATGTTGATTTAAGACAATTTTTAGTTCTCAGCTTATTTTCTTCTCCTAAACAGTATGTTTTCAAGATACTATCCATTCCTTCATTCTATATCATTGCTGCTTCTCCCCTCTGTCTCAAAAACATTGCCAGGACACATCAAGCACTGCTACCACTAGATATATTTTTGTTTTTAATATATTTTAACAATATCTTTTGTTTCAATTTTCTCCTGAATCCATCCCCCTCAATCCCAGAAAAGCCATCCCTTATAGTATACAATCTTTTTTTTTAAGAAAAAAGGAAGAGAAAAAATACTATCTGCAAATCTGATCAATATATTAGCAAAATCTGACGCGTTATGCAAGTTCTACACAAATGGAACTCCTTTTGTAAGGGAGCAAGAGGAGTTGCCTTCTTATATATCTTTGTTTTCTATAGTTCCATAATATTATTTTTTGGTGTTCTGTGGTAATCATTCTTTACATTCATATTATTGTGTATATATTGTTTTGCTGACTGTTTACTTGTTTGTCATCATTTCATTTATTTCCAAACTTCTCTATATTCATCACATCCATTATTTCTTACAGCATAGTAATATCCCATTACATTCATATAACATAGCTTATTTAGTCATTTCCCAATTGAAGGACATCTACTTTCTTTCCAGTTCTTTGCACAAAAAGTGCTGCCATAAATACATATGCATATTTAGAATCTTCCTTTTTATTAGTGATTTCCTTAGGGTATATGCCAAACAGTGAAAATCTATGTGTTAAAATAGTCATTTTAGTCACTTTAATTGCAAGGCCTTCTTTTTAATAAAATATTTCTGGGTGTGAAAGGGGGGAAAGGAGAGAAACAGAGAGACAGACAGACACACACACAGACACAATGACAGAGAGAATGAGAGAGAGAAAAGGAGAGAGACAGTCAGAGACAGAGACAGAGAAACAGACAGACACAGAGAGAAACTATAGCAAAAAGCTAGATTATCCTTTGGTTTTGATTATTCTCTCATCTCCTTTGCTTCATTCAATTCGTGGGAAGAACAAGAACAAATTGTTGGTTCATTCACTGCCTTTTCAAAGTTGACCTAAGAGAGAAGATAACAACATAGCACATAAGTGTATTCATTTGTGTATGTATGTATGTATGTCACAGCTTTGCACAAAAGTATTTGATGCCCTTTGGCTAGAATATAATAAATTAGAATAAATAAATTTATCAAATAAATAATTATATAATAAATAAATATAATAAATTATAATGAATAAAATTCTTCCTCCAATGTGGCATTCAAAGTCTTCCACAGTCCTTAGCCTCCTGCTCTCTTTAGCCTTCCATCTTATTGCTCCTTCCTTTCTTCTCTATGATCCAAATGAAATGGATAACTCTGTCCTGCCCAAATATGTCCCACTATGTAGGAAATTTATTGTCTCCATTTGTTTTCTTAGATTTTTTTCTTATATTATCACTGGCTTCACTGGCCCTTTTTACATATTAAATTCACATTCATTCTTGAAGACCAATAAAACCTCTACACTTTCTAGGAATTTTTTTAAACCACCATCTACCAGCAATGATGATGCCTCTTCCTCACATCTCAGAGAGCATTTTTGCTGGCACCTCTCTAATATGCTTTCCATGTATATTGGAATTATTTGTGTTTGTGTTTTAAATCTATGATAAATGTTAAGCTCCATGATATGGAGGTATCATATCTATTTTTATTTAAATTTTTTGTTTTATTCTGAACTGTAACAACAAAAAGATGATTAACATATATATAGCAAAGATACAAAAAGAGTATTATATATTAAATTGTGTATCCCCTTATTATATCATTGCCTTTTTTAATATATCAAATACATTCTACACAGTATTTGTAAGAATGTCCCTCTTTTCTGTTTCCTACTGACCTTTCTGGGTATCTTCTATTTATTTAAATATTTTTTCTGAAGATGTACAGTTAGATGGCTCAGTGGATTGAGAACAGAATTGAGAGATGGAAAGTCCTGGGTTCAAATCAGACCTTAGATACTTCCTACATGTGTATTCCTGAGCAAGTCACTTGACCCCCATTGCCTAACTTTTATTGGTCTTCTGCTTTGGAACCTATACTCAGTATTCATTCAAAGACATGAGTATGCATGTATGAGTATATATTTTCAGATTAAAGGATCTTTGAATCTCAGAGAACATCTAGTTTTACTTGAAATGAACAAGAATTCCCTATCATATATGAAAAGTGGTTTTCTAGTTTTTTTCTGGGAGATATCTTATGAAGAGGAACCTACTACTTCCCAAAGCAACCCATTCTACTTTAGGAAAATTAGAATTGTTATGAATTTTCCTTTTACATGAGTCTTAAATCTGCCTCTATAAAATTTCCTTTTGTGTTGAATAGATTTAAGAAACATGAAAAATATTCAAAAATTAAAATAAAATTAGATGTCAAGAAATTGATCATATGCATATATGTTGTATATTGCCTGTGTTGCCCAATGTGGTGATTCAGTTTGACATATTAGGAAGGCAGCCCTTAGTCTCCTTTGCATTTTCTGGTAGCTTCATGGTCAGTCTATTATTGTCAAAAGCTAAAAGCCTCCTCGGTTCTGATTCCTAGAAGGTATATGCTATATGAGAAGTTATATGGAAACCCAATTTCTCTGCTGCAATCCATGGACATGTATAGTTTGTTTGACTGCTCGGTGTTAAGGGGCCCTTCTCTGCCTTCTTCTCTGCCTCCTCCAGATGGTAAAAGCATCACTTGGATTGGTCTCTAATGTTTGAGTTATTCCACACAACAGCTTTGCAGTGTTGCATGTCAGAACTCCCCAGGTGTTTGGGAAGGAATTGGGTTTAGCACTAACAGTTTGAAATGATCCTGTCTATCACTGGGAGGCTGAGAACAAGAAGGAGGAAGAGAGTACATATGGTGCATATTTGAATCATTTATACAAGGCATTACTGAACATGAGAATCATAGAGTTAAGGTCATGTTGCCCAACTTTTTCCTCAATGTGAATTTTTCTACAATTTAGACAACAAGTAGGCATCTGGATTTTACCTAAATTCTTGCAGTGATGGGAGAAACCATTGACCTTCGAGGCAACCCATTCCCTTATTGGCCATCTCTTATTATTAAGACATTGCTACATCAGGGGCGCCATTACTTCTGATCACCAAAGTTCTGATCGCCTCTTGCCTAGGTCCACTGAAGAGAACAGAGAACTCAAAGATTGTTATAGTAAGGTCTAATTTTTCCTCAACTTTGGAAACATAGGAATAACAATCCAGAAGCTAGGGCTAGATTTACTTTTTATAGATCAACTACAGGAAGTTTCTGGTGGCAGACATGGAGCTTCTCAAGGGCATTTGATATTACTATTGCTTTCGTGTCTTGCAGATTAATTGTCATATAATCCTGCTTGTGATAACGTAGGATCATACATTTAGAGTTGAAAGTAACATTGGAGGTCATCTAGTCAATCCCCTTCGTTTTACAGATAAGGAAATTGAGATCTAGAGAAATAAAGGAGTAGAATAATAAGGAGAGGAATTGTGGTTTGAATCCATTTCTCTGAATGCCAATCCAGACCTTATAGGATAATAAATTTAGCTCTGAAACAGATTTGAATGGCCTTTCAGGATAATCTCATCATTTCATGGATAAAGAAACAGGAGCACAGAGGATTAGTAATTTGCTAGCAAGTGTCTCTGGCAGATTTTAAAACCAGAACTTTTTGACTTAAAGTCTAGTGAATCATGTATAAATACATCATTTCACATTGCTCTTTATGCTACATCACACTACCTCTTCCAGTGTTAAGTTGGAAGCCAAAAATTTTAGTGACTTCCACCTTGTTGGTACTGGTTCTGCCATCTGGAGCTGTAGAGAGTTTGCCTTTTCCAGATAGATAATAGCCATATTTGAAGATGGAAACAATGCCCCCCAGTAATATTTGTCTTCTCTAGGCAAATTTTCAATCTTTCAGATAATCTTTATATGACATCATTCAAATCTATTTACCATTTTGTTTATTTTTCTCTTGATTTCCAAATATTTCCCCCTAAACTTCTTTTAGGTATAACAACTAATCTTGGGCATAGAACTATAGATGTGATCCAACCAGGGCAGGGTACAAAAGGAACATGAAATTTCTCATTTTGGATACCACATAGTTTAGGGTCTGTATTTTTGGCCACTGAATCTCATGGTTAAAATGTTTTGATTATGTCTTTCACTAAACTCTACTGGTATTTTAACCTAAAATGCCTCTTATCTCCACCTTTTTCATCCATACTAACGCAATTGATTTTTTAAACCCAGGCACAGGACTTACATTTATAAATAGTAAGTGTCTTCATTTGAGATTTGGCCTGTTGCTCTAACATGGTGTAATTTAATTTTGTTTTGTTTTGTTCAATTGGATTCCAATTCTGTCATCTGGCATGTTAGTTCTCTCTGCCAGCTTAGTGTCATATGAAAATTTGCTAAGCACACCTTCATCAGATTCATTATTTTCATCTAGTATGGCACCAAAACTAGATAAATAAATCCAATAAAATTATTGTACCTATTATGGGAAAGGCATTTGTCCTAGCTTTGAAAGGATATGAAAGATAGTTTCTGTATTTAAAGCTTAGAGAAATGGAATTTATGCTTTGTGGTGGTGACAGAGATGACAATGGAGTGCTGGACTTGGGAGTCAGAAAATCCAAGGATGTAAGCTTCAGATCCAAATCTTTCCTCATATATTAACTAAATATATAACATTACACAAATCACTAGATCTGTCTCATCCTCAGTTTCCCCCTCTGCAAAGAAGGGAAAATAATAGCACTTGCTGCATAAGTTTGAGAGGATCAAGTAACATAGAGGATCAAGTAACATAAGGGATGTGAAGATCTTTGGAAAACTTAAAACACTATACACATGCAATTTATTAATGATAATAATTATTAATATAATAATATGATAATAAAAATGTTCGGGAGGTTGAGTCAACATCACAATTGACTGACTATGGGAGTTGCTGATATTGAGAACCAGAGTGAGTTGAAGAATGGTGATGTCTTCTTTTGGAAAGAGGGATATATGAAAATATGTTATTTTTAGGAGAAAGATCATAGGATTGTATCTTAATAGCAAGAAGGGTCTGTAGCCTCACATCTCATCTATCATTTTCTAGATGAGGATACTGTGGTCCAGCATTACAATGAGACTTATTCCAGATGAGAGCAATAGTGAGCAACAGAACAAGGATTTGAAACTAGATCCTCTAAGTTCACACTATTCCATATTGCCTCTAATAATAACTTTTATTTGTTGCATGCTGAGTTTCAGATGATTCTGGGACGATCTGCTTCATGGACCTTAGGAATCATAAAGTCTGAGGATCCCAAACTGAGGCCCAAATCCTTCCTCAGACACTAATTTTATGATTCTTGGTAAATCACTAAATCTATCTTAGCCTCAGTTTCCTGAACTATAAAAACAGGAATATTAGCATCTATCTCACAGTGTTGTGAGGATCCAATGAGATAATAGATGTAAAAATCTTTGGAAATCTTCAAACACTTCAAAGACTAGCTATTAATAAAAAATAATAAATTTGCAAATAGATTAGTCTATAAATGTTGATTTTAGGGGTGAAAGAACACAACTAGAATGATATGGAAATATATCCAGTAAGAGATAATAAATAAGCTGAGACTTTAGATAAGCTAGAGCTTCTAAAAATAGAGATAAGGAGGTAGTGCCTTTCAGGAGCATTTTATGAGGCAGGGCTAGAAGATACAAGAAAGACTAAACCTTGCTTTATGGTTATATGGAATTATCATAAAATAATTGAATGTTGATAGCAAAAGGGACTTTAGGGAGCCACACAGTCCAACTCTCTCATTTGAGAAAAGACTGAGACAGATGAAGAGACTTTCCTAATGTTTCCCAGCAATTTAATGGCAAAGACAGGACTAGAATCTTTTTCTCCTCTTTCTTGACAATGAGTTTTTGCCATTACACTATACTGTACTGTACTCTACTGCCACCAAGCCTCAGAAAGGATTACTTTCTGAATATTTGATCTTTTATATCTGCAGCAAAGATATAGTCAGATGGGCTTTATTTGAAAGCTCTACATTAATTTGGCATTTTGCTTTGTGGAGAGACAAAAGAGAAGGTCTCAGTCAAATAAAATACTTAGAGGCAGGGATGATATTTTTTTTGTTTTGTCATTTTTTTGTAATTACATCCCTAGGGCTTAGTCTAGTACATTACACATAGTAGGTTCTTAATAAATCTTTATTCATTTGTGCAGAGTTGGATTGAATTTCATTCCATTCATATAGTTCATTTGAACAATGAGGATCATTTTATGAAAGCCTTAACTCACAATGAGAGGGTTGCAGTAAATGAAGTCTAGGAGACTGGCCCTAATCCCTGTGAGTCCAGCAAAAATAAAATTAGCACAAGAACTTGGCATTGCAGTGGTGTGGACATTCCTTCCATCAAAACAGATCTCAATCTCTTGCAACTAAGTAGATTTTTTAGAGTTTCTCAAGTCAAAAATTATCACCCAACAGCCAAACAAATAATGAGTTTAGTGAAGTTTAGGTAGACCAGGTCTCAAACACTTATATCATCTGTTGATGAGTCAGTATTGGAAGCTTTTCCTGTGTGGTATATAATAGGGAAATTATAGAGAGAAACACAAGATGGAAAGTTGGCTTCAAGAAACTAGCACTGGCACCTGATGGAGCTTGCCTTCTACTTGAATAGAATTGAAGGTGATAAACACACAAACACACATGCTTAAATATGTTGATATATAAATATATATATGCTTAAAATGCTTAAGGCATCATACATATGGTGCCTTAAGCATTTTATATTTATATATATATACATATATATATATAAATATGGTGCTTTAAGTATTTTAAGTATAAATTAGTTTGCATTTGTTATCTCATTTGTTCCTCACAACAGCTCTTTAATATAGATGTTATTATTATCCTCATTTTACAGATGAGGTAACTGAGATTAGGTAGGTAGATGTTGTAGTGGACAGAGGTATGGATCTGGAGCTAGGAAGGCCTGAATTCAAATTTGGCCACAGATACTTTTGGCTTCCATCTCACTTAACCTTTCTGTAATTTGGTTTCAGTATCTATTAAATAATGATAATAACACTTATTTTCCAGAACATTGTGAGAATAAAATAAGTGTTAAGAACTTTGCAAACATTAAAGTGCTTTATAAATACCAGATATTATTATTAATAGAGACAAAGAAAATATTTATTTGCCCAGGGTCACATAATCAGTGTCTTAGAATATAAACTCAGATCTTCCTGACTTCATCAAAGGAACCATTGCGAGGAACGTTGGAGGCAAGGCTTGCTCTTTCTAAGCCATCCCAAATGGGCTGGGCTTAGGCAGGGGAAATACCTCTTGATACCTACTCTTGGGGAGGGAAGTAGTGGGAAATAAGGGCAAAAGGTAGGTGGGAGTAGTACTTTTTAAGATCTTAATTACAAAGTTAAGAAGTTTATATTTTATTCTCTAGACAGTGGGGAGACATGGAACGCGTTTGGTAGGAGAATGGAATAATAGTGTAAATGTATCTTAGGAAGGTTATTTTGGAAGCTGTGTGAAGGATGGATTAATAATGGAAAAGAGTACAAGCAAGGAATGGCAATTAAGAGCACACAGTACTAGAGTGATCCAGACAAGAAATAAAGAAGGCCCCTGAGAGCAAAGAGGAGAGGGATGAGATTGATATTGTGGAAGCAGAATCAACATGATGTGACAACAAACTGCATATGTACTCTAAGGGAGAGGGAAGAATCAGGAATATTTTTTAAGTTGCTAAGGTGGCTACAAGGAGATTGTGTCCTTGGCAGAATTAGGGAAAAGGATGACTGTATTTAAGGGGAGAAATAATATATTCCATTTTGGACATGTTGACTTTGAGATGCTTTCAGGAGCTCTAATAAAAGATTCTCAGTAAAAAGTTGATTAGAATAACAGTTAATATTTATATAGTGTGTAAGTATTATTATTATCCCTATTTTGCAGATGAGGACACCAATGTAAAAAAAAACATTGTGACATATCTAGTAAGTGTCAGAAGTCTTATTTGAAGTCAGGTCTTCCTTACTCCAGGCCTAGCATTCTATCTGCTTCACCACCTGCTACCTCTGCAATGTTAGACCTCAAAAGAAGGTGAAGAGTAAAGGAAGAAGTTCTCTGGTTAGATGATGCTTGAACTCATGGGAACAGATGCAATCTCTAAGAGAAGGAAAATAAGGAAATAGTCAAATGGACCTAGGATATAACCCTGAAGAACATCCTTGCCATGAGAGCAGGAGTGAAAAGAGCTTACAATTGAGGGTCAAAGATCCTGGTTCTGAATCTCAGAGCTCTTGGATATTGGCTATGGCAGCTTGGATAAGTCATTTAACATCTCCAGGCTTCAGTTTCATCATTGGTGGCTCCTCTTTGACTTTTACTATTGAAATTGTTTCCTGATTTAGAATCTATTTCCTGTATATATTACTGCATCTCTCTTCAATGTAAATCTACATTGGTTATTTCTGCCAGCTTTAATTTATGATATGGCTCTCATTCTCCTAAAATGGAATTATCCTCTAACTTGGAGACTTTTGCAAATTACTTTAAAGCTATTATAGACCTTTCCTTCCAGAATGATAGTAAAAATGTTATGTAAAATGGCCGGGACTTCTTGAAAAATGGGATTCATTGAAATCCCACTGGATACTTCTGAGGTGTCTCATAAAATTAATCTTTTCATTCCTTTCCCCATTGACATTTTAATTTTAATCATCCTGCTCTCGCCAAATGAAGTCAACCTCTTTCTCACCTTCCATTGTGGATCATTTTAGTGTCTGATATGCTGGATTCTCCATGAGAGGCTGAGATGGTCTTAGTAATGCTACGTTATTGGCTTGTTTCCAAATTTGAGTGTGTTCTCTCAACTGTTCCACTGACCTTGAGGCAAAATACTACATCTCTGTTATTAATGTCTCAGTAAACTACTTCAGGAAAGACTGACTGTCCAGGAAGATGAGTGGAGTCATTTGTTTATAGTTATCTAAGAGGAAAAGAGAGGGTGCCTCCAATATCTCTTTCCTGATCAATCTCAGCTCTTTAGTGGAGGTCTAAAGGAAGAGAAAAGAAGAAAAGTAAACTTTTGTTGAGGTGTAGAATAAAAGATATGACTGATTTCTACCAAACACTTTGACTCAGTTTATAGGATGAATATTCCTTGTAAAATTACCTTGGACAAAATAGATATATTTTTAAAAGTATGTATATATATATATGTATATATATGTATTCATATATATATGTATATACACATATATATTTACCAATTACATATAATAAATTTACACACACATTTTCCTGAGTTTTGTGAGCTAACTTATCTCCCTCCCTTCTTTTCCTTCCCCATCCTGGTGCTTGCAGGTGATTCAACGTAGGTTATACATGTATTATCATGCAAAACAAATTTCCATATTACTCACAACATAGATATTTGACAAATAAGAATTGAATTGCAGTGTATTATACCAAATTGACAAGAGGATTTAAGTAAGTTAGAACCTAGCGAAGCATTAAAAAGCACCCCTGAGTCCGAGATAAGATGGCTGCAGAGTAGAAGCAGGGTACTTAACTCTCTTCACCACGAACCCATACATGATACCTCAAAAGGACAAAAAAAAACAAATTCACATAAATGAAGGGCCCCAACAAGAGGGTGCATTATTGAAGGTATGTGAGATTTGGGCATTTCGATGCTATAAGGGGGTGAAATAGCTGCCACTAAAATGTGATCTGATCAACCCTCCCCTACCCCACCTACTGTGCCAGAGTCAGCATGCCAGAATTAGAGTGAGCATGGGGCAATCCCTAAGGTATTGGAAGTTAATAGGGACCACCAAGGTCTTGCCCCTGAGAGCAGCAAGACTTGAGACCCCAGGAGTCTAAAGAATGTGGATCTTGGGCATGGAGTTAGAGGTGAGGACAGAGAGTGGAAGCAGGGCACTGAGACTCAAAAAGGAGCCTCAGGCAGAGGACCAAGCATGGGACAATATCTGGGTTCTTGGCAGCGAACTGGGACCACTATGGTCTTGACCCTGAGAACAGCTAGAAGTGAGACCCTAAGAGGCTAAAGAGCTCAAACCTTGGGCATGTAGTTAGAGTTGAGGGGCAACAGACAGTAGAAGCCTCTCTCTGACTCGCAAAGTAGCCTCGGGCAAAAACTGCTCCACAGCTCCATACACAAAGAGCCTACCCACCTCACCCAGACTTCTGGCTGAGAAGGAAAAACCAGCATAATAATGGCAAGCAATGCCCAAGAACTAACCAAGAGAAGGAAAAGAGAAAAGCATTAACACTCAATAACTTTTACACAGAAAAAATCCAGACCACAGAGCAGACAGCAGAGGAGGACAAACAAGTAAACACATCCAAACCTTCCCCCCAAAATGAAAATTGGTCACAAGCTATTGCAGAGTTCAAATCTGAGATCATGAGAAAGATGGAAGAGATTTGGCAAGAAAAGTGGGAAATAGATCAAAAATAAATCAACAGTTTAAAAGACAAAAACTCCCATTGGAGAAAGATGCCCCAAAATCAAATGAAATAATAAGCAAATTGGAGATCAAAATGAAGTAGCTGGAAACCATGAAAAACAGGATAACAAAAGCAAAAAGGAAAATCAAAAGATTATAGCAGAAAATCAGTCTCTAGAGACAAGAACTGGGCAAGTAGAAGCCAATGATCTCACAAGACAGAAAGATCTAATAAAGCAAAGTCAAAAGAATGACAATATAGAGGGAAATATGAAATATCTCACTGAGAAAATGACAGACCAAGAAAACAAATCTAGAAGAGACAATTTGAGAATCATTGGTCTTCCTGAAAAATCAGAAACAAACAGGAATCTTAATATCATACTACAAGAAATTATCCAAGAAAACTACCCTGATATTCTTGAACAAGAGGCCAAAATAGATATTGCAAGAATCCATAGATCACCCTCTACAATAAATCTTCGAAAGACAACGCCAAGGACAATAATCACCAAATTCAAGAGTTTCCAAGTTAAGGAGAAAATATTACAAGGAGTCAGAAAGATAATTCAGATAATAAGGAGCACAAATCAGGATTACAAAGGATCTGGCAGCCTCCACACTAAAAGACAGCAAGGCTTGGAATATGATATTCAGAAAGGCAAGAGAATTGGGTCTACAACCAAGGATCCCTACCCATCAAAACTGACTATATACTTCCAGGGGAAAGTATGGACATTCAAAAAAGTAGAAGATGTCCAAGCATTTATGAAGAAAAGATCAGAACTAAGTGGAAAGTTTGATGTCCAACCACAAAAACCAAAAGAAACATGAAAAGGTAAATAAAAAAACAGAGGAAGAGGGCAACTGGGTAGCTCAGTGGAGTGAGAGTCAGGCCTAGAGACAGGAGGTCCTAGGTTCAAACCCGGCCTCAGCCACTTCCCAGCTGTGTGACCATGGGCAAGTCACTTGACCCCCATTGCCCACCCTTACAAATCTTCCACCTATGAGACAATACACCAAAGTACAAGGGTAAAAAAAACAGAGGGAAAAGAAAGAAAACTCTTATTTTTAAATTTGCTCCTTTAAGGGCTTCAATGAGATCAAATTATTTGTATTCCTATATGGAGAAATGTTATGTATAATTCTCAAAAATTGTATTCACTATTATAGTAATTAGAAAAATAATTCATAGGGAGAGGTTGGAGTACTAAATGATCTAAGATGATATGGGAAAAAGGGGGAGGGGCGATAAAAGAGGGAACTAAGAGAAGCTTGAAGGAATAAGAAAAAAAGGCTAATATATACAACACAAAGAGGTGCATGGAAAGGGGAAGGGATGAATACAATTATAAGAAAGAAAGGAAGAGAGCATTAATAAGAAATACTTAAACATTACTCTCAGTGTAATCAATTCTGAAAGGGAAGAGGAGATAGATCCATTGGGTTATCAAATTCTATCCTACCCAACAGGGAAAACCAGAAGGGAAAAACCAAGGGGAGTAATGGTGTGGGGAGCTATTTCCCACTTCTCTTGCCAAATCTCTTCCATCTTTCTCATGATCTCAGATTTGAACTCTGCAATAGCTTGTGACCAGTTTTCATTTTGGGGGGAAGGTTTGGATGTGTTTACTTGTTTGTCCTCCTCTGCTGTCTGCTCTGTGGTCTGGATTTTTTCTGTGTAAAAGTTATTGAGTGTTAATGCTTTTCTCTTTTCCTTCTCTTGGTTAGTTCTTGGGCATTGCTTGCCATTATTATGCTGGTTTTTCCTTCTCAGCCAGAAGTCTGGGTGAGGTGGGCAGGCTCTTTGTGTATGGAGCTATGGAGCAGTTTTTGCCCGAGGCTACATTAGGAATCATAGCACAGTGCCACTTGTTTCAGTTCTAGCCTCGAGCCCAAGGTCTGCACTTTTTAGGCTCCTGGGGTCTCACATCTAGCTGTTCTCAGGGTTAAGCCTCCTGGTCATCCCAGTCAGCTGCCAAAAACCCAGAAATTGCCCCTTACTTGCTGCTCTGCCCAAGGCTTCTTTTATGAGGCTCAGCATGCTCTTTCCTAAAAATAATAAACAGTATATACCTAAAACCATCCACAAGCATCACATGCAATGGGGATAAATTAGAAGCCTTTCCAATAAGATCAGAGTGAAACAAGGATGTCCATTATCACCTCTATTATTTATCATTGTACTAGAAACACTAGCAGTAGCAATTAGAGAAGAAAAAGAAATTGAAGGTATTAAAATAGGCAATGAGGAGAATAAGCTATCACTCTTTGCAGATGATATGATGGTCTACTTAGAAATAATCAACAACTTTAGCAAAGTTGCAGGATACAAAATAAATGCACATAAATCATCAGCAGTTCTATATATATTCCCAACACATCACAGCAGCAAGAGGTAGAAAGAGAAACACCATTTAAAATCACCCTAGATGATATAAAATACTTAGGAATCTATCTACCAAAACAAACACAGGAATTATACCAACACAACTACAAAACCCTTTTCAAACAATTAAAACTAGATCTAAACAAATGGAAAAACATTGACTGCTCATGGGTAAGATGAGCTAGCATAATAAAAATGACCATTCTACCCAATTAATTTACTTATTTAGTGCCATACCTATCAAACTATCAAAAAACTTTTTTACTGAATTAGAAAAAAGTATAACAAAACCCTACTATTTGACAAAAGCTGCTGGGAAAATTGGAAAACAATATGGGAGAGACTGGGTCTGGATCAACATCTCACACCCTACATACCAAGATAAATTCAGAATGGGTGAATGACTTGAATATAAAGAAGGAAGCTATTAGTAAATTTCATAACCACAGAATAGTATAGTTGTCAGATCTTTGGGAAAGAGATCATAGATAAACAGATTTGTACAAAAATGTTTATAGCTGTGCTCTTTGTGGTGGCAAAAAACTGGAAAGTGAGGGTATGCCCTTCAATTGGGGAATGGCTGAACAAATTGTGGTATATGTTGGTGATGGGATACCATTGTGCTCAAAGGGATATTAAACTGGAGGAATTCCATGTGAACCGGAAGACCTCCAGGAATTGATGCAGAGTGAAAGGAGCAGAGCCAGAAGAACGTTGTCACAGAGACTGATACACTTTTGTAAAATCGAATGTAATGGACTAGCAGCAATGCAATGACCCAGAACAATTCTGAGGGATTTATGGAAAAGAACAATACCCACATTCAGAGGCAGAACCACAGGAGAGGAAACACAGAAGAAAAACAACTGTTTGACACTTGGGTTGATGAGAACATGGTTGGGAATGTTGACCTGAAAGGACCACATCAATGCAACTATCAATAATATGTAAATAAGTCTTGATTGATGACACATGTTAAAACCAGTGGAAACGCGAGTTAGCTATGGGTGGGGGGAGTTTGAGGATATGAAGGGGAAAGTGAAAACATGAATCATGTAACCATGGAAAATTTCCCAACAAATAAATAAATGAAAAAATAAATAAATAAACTACTAGAAAGTTTAGGAATAGAAAGGCCTTTCCTAAAAATAATAAACAGCATATATCTAAAACCATCAAGATGCATCATCTGCAATGGGAATAAATTAGAAACCTTCCCAATAAGATAGGGAATGAAACAAGTTGCCCAGTATCACCTCTATCATTTAACATGGTACTAGAAAAGAAATGCCATTTAAAATTACACTAGACAATATAAAATACTTAGGAATCTATCCACCAAGACATACACAGGGATTATATGAACACAACTACAAAACCCTTTCCACACTATTAAAACTATATCTAAACAATTGGAAGGTGGAATCTTGGAATTTTTTTTAGTTTGTAGGGACAAGCAACCTCTCTCACTCCTAAGAGTTATTTGGGATCATTGTAATCTTTGAACCAGATAATAGATTTGAGTCATATGTGTGAATTCTTAAATAGAGACATACAGTGTGTGAGAGGCGGGCTGAGAGGAAAAAGTAGGTATCAGTTGTGGCATAACTTTGTGGAATACCACTTGTGCCATAAAAAATGAGGAGCCAGTAAATTAAAAAATATAGAAAGACCTACATGAAATTATGAAGAGTGAAACGAGCAGATAAAAGAGAACATCATATACAGCAAAAGCAATATTGTTTGAAGAATGACTTGTCTGTGTCCACCCCCAGAGAAAGAATTAGTAGATAGAAACAAGCAAGACATAGTTTTATACATACATATAACTTTTTTTTTAAATAATGCCTTTTCTAGTGCAGGCCAGGTTGGGAGGTCGGGAGATACCTGGGAATTTTAATTTAATAAACAAACAAATTAAATAAAATGAAACTTTGGAAATCAGCAGAAGTAGCAGTGGAGAGACCAAGTCTCCAGTACTATCCTGGACTTAAAACCTGAACTAGAAAGAATCAATGGCACAGGAACAGGTGAAAGGGTCATTTGAAAGGAGAAAGTGAAAAGGGAAGCAGAGAAGGAAGACATCAGAGGGCCATCTGACCTCTATGAGCATGTTGGGAGGCAAGCTTCAGGCTGAAGCTACCAGTTGTATCAGCCTCTTGAAAGAATGAGGAATGTTTAAAGAATAGGTCCGTCTTTTCCCCAAACTCTCTTCCTGTCCTATAGTAGATGTTGTAATTCATAGGTATTAAACTTACAGCCCGTAAAACTCCCAAGTGTGGGCCACAAGATCAAAATATAATTGGAGAGTGTTTAACAAAATAGATAAAAATATAACCAAGAATGTTGATTTATGGTTTTCTAAATCAACATGCTGTCTGCAGGATTCAATTTTATTTTAATCCTTGACACCACTGCTAAAATATTTCCTACATATTTCTTTAAACATTTCCTGTATCTTCATTTTTGCATCAAACATAAAAGCAAGGATTAGCTAGAGATAAGCAAAAATCTAAATTAGTGCAATGAACCAAATTTCTTTTTGAATGTTAATTTTTCCTATCTAAGAGTTATGTTCAATTATGATTGTATTAATAACTTTTCTTATAATACAAACTCCATAAAACAGAGAGACCACATGGATCATAGGGACACTATGTATTTTCCATAGCCAAGAATAATTTTTTCTAACCATCTCTGAGTGGTTAAATCTCCAGAGATGAAGACAAAAGGATGAAAAAGATGATGACCTGGGAAAAGGTTTTACCCTAAATTTGTGTCAAACTTATAGAGACCCCTTAACCATATGTAAGTACCCCTGAGGACTACATATTTATTTAGAAAAAAACATTAATTAGCATTATTTATTTTCTATTACATTTTTACTAATTTTAAAAATATTTCCTTATTATATTTTAAACTGGTTCCAGATTCTTACAATGCAACCCACCTTGTATTTGACACCTCTTCCCTAAACCACCCCCTAAGGAAAAGAAAGAAAAGATTTCCTCAGGACTCGAGTTGACCAATTGAGTAGTTAAAAAGGAACAGAAAAGAAGGAGGACCCAGCAGTCAATTCTACATTCTACAACAATCTCCAACAGTGTTACAATTCAATCCCTTGAATTTCAGTATTGTCTGTAAAATGAGATGAAACCAAATGGTTTCCAAGTTCCTTCTCTGCTCAAATTCTTATGATCATCCATGATAAATTGCCACAAAAGAACACAAAATACAGATTATTATGGCTTGACTAGCCAAGGTCTTGTGATTTTAAGTCCTACACCCTTCCCACTATACTCCGAGACTTCTCTGTTATTTCATACACTGTCTCCCCGACAAGATTTGTGAGTTCTTGAAGAGTCAGAGAATATATTTTATTACTTCTGGTTGTTCTTTACAATATCAATCCAGTCTGAATCTATAAGTAGGGTCTCACTGACACTGGTAAAATTTAATGCGGTCCTTCAAAATGGTAGAACAGGAGTAGCATCACATATGCAAGGTACAGAACATTTATACTGCCATCAAGTCATTTTTTTTGGTTTTATTTTTTGTAGTATTTTTTTTTGTTTTTCTCTAATTACATGTAAAAACAGTTTCCAATATTTTTCCAAGAATACTGAGTTTCAAATACTCTTCCCTCCTTCTTTTTGCTCCAAAACCCAACCTCGTTTAAGATGGTAAGCAATCTCATGTAAATTTTGCATTTCTCTAAATAATAGTGACTTGGAATATTTTTTGCATGACTATAAAGAATTTTAATTACCTCGAGAGCTGTATGTTCATATTCATTGATCATTTATCAAATGGGGAATAATATATTTTTTACATGTTTGACTTATTTCTTTCAGAAATGATGCCTTTAATAGAGTCTTGTAAAATTTTTTGTACCATTATGATTACGATGTATTATTTTCCTTCCTACTTATTCCTGTCTAGTTTCTGACCTCCAGCTCCTCCAATTTGCCTTTTTTTTGTCAGCACCCACCCCCTTCTTTTATTCCCTTCCCCATCTACTTTCTTATAAGATAAGATAGCTTTCATACCCAGTTGATTCTTTATGTTCTTCCCACACTGATTCATTTCAGACATAGAGTAAGGTTCACACACACTCTTCTCGCCTCCCCCATCATCCCCTACATTGCAAACTCTTTTTCATGACTCTTTTATGTGAGATAATTTGCCTGATTCTATTTTCCTTCCCCTTTCTCTCAATACATCCCTCCTACATCTCATGCCTTTTGGCTAGTATTCTATTTAAGATTTTTGCATCTATGCTCATTAAGAACCTAGTGTTTGTCCCATGCTCACTCTTACTCTGGCACTGATGGTGGAGAGGGGTGATCAGCTGGAGCTTTGTAGGAGTCATTTTACTCTCTTATATCATGGAAATGCCCAAACCCTGCCTACCTTCCAGGCTGTGCCCTACAGAAGAGTCCCTTCGCTTATCTGATATTGCTTTTTTGTCCTTTTGAGGTGCTTTATATCAGTAGGTAGTGAGGAGAGGAAGCCCCTTGCTACTACACTGTAGCCATCTTAGCCTAGAAGTTGAAGATATGATTTTCTTGTGTGAGCTTTTGTGCCTCCTTTTCCATTTGGCCAATTCTGCTTTTTTAATGAGTTCTTCTTTTCTTTGGGTTTTTATGCCTCTTTTCCTAATTGGCCTATTTCATTTGTTAAAATATTAATTTCTTCACTATTTTTTATGCCTTCTTTACCAAGCCATTGACTTTTTTTCATGATTTTCTCACATCATTCTCATTTCTTTTCTGAGTTTTTCTTCTACCTCTCTTATTTTATTTTTTAAAATCTTTTTTGAGATCCTCCAATAATTCTTTTTTTAGGCTTGAGAGTGATTCATATTTTTTCTTGGAGCCTTTGGATGCAGCAGTATTAACTTTGTTATCTTCTGAGTTTGAGTCAATCATATCACCAAAAGAACTTTTGTTGTTGAGTTGTTTTTAATCATTGTCTGCTCGTTTTCCTGTGTTTTTCTTTTCATTGGCCTCTGTAATTGTGGTGAAGGGAGCACTGTTCCAAGCTTTAGGTCTTTGTGCAGTTACCTTCAGAGCTAGCATTTGGAATTCATCTACTTTCAGTTCTTCCAAGGTGTTATGACATAAATAGAGATGGATTTGATACTCTACTGACCAGTGATTTGATCTGTGAGTGATCCCAAACATTCTTTTATCCCTTAGAACTGTGTCCAGGGTCCCCTATTCCCCTGTGTCTTCCAGTGCTGTTATATATGGTGCTCCTCCTCACCCTGTGACTGCACCCCAGGACTGTGACCTGGTTCTATGTGTGAGCAATACAACAAGAGTCTTGCACCCAGAGTCAGCAAAGGGCCCCTTGTACTCACCTTCTCACTCCCCTTACCATATGTGGCTGAAAATTATGAAAGCCTTTGCTCCTGCTTCAGCTAGTCCCAAGGCCAATTGCCATGGTGGGGGTCTGCCCTGGCACTTTAGACTCTACCTCCACCCCAATGAACTAGATTCTTCCTGCTAGCCTTCTTTTTTATTTCTTCTTTTTTCTTCTTTTTATTTTTTCTCCAAACCTTCCATGTTTTTTTGAGCTGAAAAATTAGCTAACCTTTTCTTTTTGTGGAGTTTCCTTGGAGCTCCATAATTCATTTTGAGATATTATATCATAACTTTGGGGAGGGTAATTTGGTAGAAATCAGATAGGTCCCTGTACCTTCTCTGCCATCTTGGCTCTGCCCCCAACTCCACTGAATCACTTTTGAAGAAATAAAAAGGCACATTCTTCCTTCCAGTTCAACCAAAGTTTCCTTGATTGTATATGTGGGTTATAGCCAGAGAATAATAGTCCTGCCTGTTATCCTATAAAAGCAATCGCACACCCTCACTGAAGAGGAATCAATAAAAACTTGTTAAATCATAAGGATAGTGTCAAGAATCCCATATTTTTTTATGGGTCTGTGTGCAAGCTGACACTGCCATTTTATGAAGCATGTCATGGTTTGTTGGATACTGCTTAAAGGTACAATTTCTGATGCAGTCAGGGATGCCTCCTCTTTCTTGACTGTCTGGATCACTTGGCATATGGCCATATTTTCATTTCATTTCCTCTACCAAAATTTCCACATCTGTAATCCTTTTGTAAGAATCATAGTAATTTGCTTTCTTAGCATATAATGATGTATGTATACATATATATGTGTGTATATATACATATACATATATATATATACTGCCTTACTTACTAATATTAAAACTATGAAGTATATATATGTATATACATATATATACTTCATAGTTTAGGAGGTACTTTGAACCCTTTAGTCCTATCAAATAAATAGGGCAAATGAGGAAACTGAGACCCAGAAAGGTAAACTAGATTGACAGGATTAAAACAAAAGTTTGATAGAAATAATGAAGGCATGAATAAGAAACTACTTATTAAACTTATTAAACCCTGAGCTCAACTACTGGTACGATTGAACAATAACCAGTTATATAGAAAACTCATTTAAAACAGATGCAACACAACCTGAGAATGGGAAAGGTATTAGTAACTGGATACCTAGGAAAAGCCTCCTGGAAAAGGTAGTGCTTGAAGTTTATCTTAAAGCACTAGGTTCAAACTAAAAAAAAAAAAAAGGGCCACTAAAGTGTACCTAAAGGTTCTCTTGGCCACATATTTGACTTAGAAAACCACCTATTAGCATTTTCTATGTTCTATTATATTTTATTTAATTTGTCAAATTGTGTTTTAAATTGGTTCCTAGTCATATTTAGGAGAATCTTCTATCTTTAAGGAAATCAGGCTCTGAAGGAGAGAGGGGGAAGAGGGTGTACATTCCAGGGATAGGGGATAGTGAATGCAAAGGCACAGATTTGGGAAATGGAGTATAATCTTGAGGAAGAGGAAGAAGGACAGTTTGGCTAGACTAAGGAATTTGTGGATAAGAGCAATCTACAATAAGATTGGAGAGATAAGGTAGGAACAAATAATGAATGACTTTAGATATCAAACTAATTTGCCCTTGATCTACAAGGTGATAGGGAGCTACCAAAGTCCATTGAGTAGCACAGATGTCATGGTCATGGGCCATGCCTATCATTTAGAAAATTCATTCTGGCATCTAGGTAGAAAATGGACCACTACATAAAAGCTTCCGCTTTTGTTGTTCATCATTCTTTCTTTTTTTACTCTTCCCAAGTACCTATAATTCATCCCTGCTTTCTCGTCCTATTATAGTATCAACCATATCTTTCAATAAAACTTGCCAAAGGGAGTTCAAACAAAATGCTATGAACCTTTCTTCTCATTCTCTTGATTTCACATGTATGTTTTGGTATATGCAGGCTCTCCACTGAATTTTTGTTTTATACAGTACCTCCACTGAGGCACATTTCTTGATATCATTTACATTGTTTCTCTTGATAAATTCCTCATTTGTAACTACAGTCCTATATTTCTATTCATAGGAATAGGGACCTAACCATCAAGTATTCTCCAAATTATATTATTAATGAGTTTCAGAAGGGCACTGAACAGCTTAATGACTTGCCAAAGGATCACAAAGCCAGTGGTGGGACTTGAACTCAGAAGCCAATACTCTCCATACTTTATTTGCTTGGTCTAATTTTTCATCCTACCCAGAATAGTGTTATTTCTCCTCCAGAAGCTTAGAATTAGTTTCAGTCCTCAACATGGAGTCTTTCTGTCTCTTGTGGCAGACGATTTTCATTCTGTTTACCCATGCCATCTTCTTTCCATCATTATTATTTTATTATGAGAGAACCTCAAAGATATAGTATAAGGCCTTTCCTAATTCTAGTTTTGAGAGTTCTCCTCCCTGAACATTCCTTTGCATTTGCTTTATATACATTTTGTGTTTATTTATCTTTTTATACATTGTTTTCTCACAATAAAAGTCTAGGTGGAATGTTGGATTTAAAGATAAATTGAAATTTAAAAATAAATGTTGACTTTTGAACTTGCCAATCATGCAAATGTGGGCAAATTGCTTAATGTCCTTCAAGTTCAATTTATTCAACCAAATTAATAGTGTCCGAATTTTTGTCTGCAAAAAGGGAATGATAGTAGCACCTACCTTTCTTGTTTGTTATGGGATTCAAGTGATACAGCTAACATCAATCATTATCTTCATCATCATCATCATCATCATTTTCAATAAAGCACTTCTTTTCCGTTGCCCTTCATTCCATCTCTGCCTTGTTGTTTATATATTCTATCTCCTCATCTGTTTCCAAAATACTTGTTAATTCCCCTTAAGAACTTTGCCTTTAAGTGACTTCACTAGAACATTAGCGGTACTTCTTTTTCCTAACCTTGATGCATGATATACCTCTCCATTTACTCCTTCTGTTTTATACACTGGTTCCACAGCCCCACACTTTACATCAAGGGTCTCTTCTGTAGCTGTAGGGATGCTTTCTTTATTGGATTGTTCCAAGTAATTAATCTCTATTTTCTATTCCTGGTTGGCTCCTACTGAGTACATAGCCATTTAATTCCTCTCTTCCTGGACAGTTTGCCTCTTATAGATGCTATCTTTATTCTACTTAATTTTTTTTCCAAAAAGGTATTTCAGGTTCTTTTTAATTTATCTTTCCATCACCAACCTTCCTTTGGTACAGATGGTCCATGCTGTGAAAATTATCCCAGAGCTGCTTCCTCAAAGATCTCAAAAATGGAAAGGAAAGGGGCATCTAATCCTAGCACACACATCTATAGTACAAAGTATAAAGGTTATATAAAAACATGTTTGCAATTAATTTTTCCTTACTTCTTTTCATATTCCCATTTTTCCATTCTTTCTGATAAATAAGATATATAATAATAGCTACAAATTTCCCATCAGAGGTTCTTTTGTGTCTCTGGTTTTTCAAGCAAAAACACCATCATTATTTCCAATGGATTTTTATAAATAATCTCTTTAGAGAGGCAGAGCCAAGATGGTGGTTAAGACACAGCAACTCTATTGGGCATTCCCAAAATTATCCTTTAAACAACTTTAAAATAACTCAAAACAAATCCTGGAGTGATGGAGAAAACAAAACATCAGGGTGATAGAATTTTTCTGCTCAAGACAAATTAGGTGGTTGGCAGGAGAGGTCTGTGACAAGGGTAGAAGTTAGCCCAGATTGATGAACTCAGTTTGCAACTAAAAGAAAAACAAGGAAAAGTACAAATTTAAAATCCCCATTTAAACACAAAACTGGAACTCCCAAAAATCAAAGGAGAAATTAATAAAATTGAAAGAAAACCATTAATGTAATGAAAATAGGATATGGTTTTATGGGAAAAACAATAAAGTTGATGATTAATTAGTTAGTTATGATTTAAAAATATTTTAAATGACGAAGCCAAATTATTAGTATCAAAATGGAAAAAGACTAATGAAGATAGAATTAAAGCAATTATTAGAAACTATTCCAATAAATCTGGTAATCTCAGTGAAATTGATGAATATTTTCAAAAGTATAAATTGCCCAGATTAACAGAAGAGGAAAGAAAATACTTAAATATCCATATCTTAGAAAAATAAATTGAACAAATCATCAATGAGCTTTCTAATAAAAATTCTCTAGGATTAGATGGATTCACAAGGGAGTTCTACCAAACATTTAAAGAACAATTAATTCTAATATTTTATAAGCTATTTGGAAAATTGGCATTGAAGGAATCCCATCAAATTCCACTTATGACAAAAAATATTGTGCTGATACTTAGCCCAGAAGAGTAAAAATAGAGAAAGAAAACTATAGAAAAATTTCTGTAATGTATATGGATGCAACATTTAAAAATAAATACTAGCAAGGAGAGTATAGTGATATATCACAAAGACCATATACTATCTCCAGGTGCGATTTAAAGTAAGAATAAAGAGATACTAGGAAAATGATCAGTATAATTGATCACATCAATAACAAAAGCAATAAAAAGCATCTGATTATGTCAATAGATGCAGAAAAGGCTCTTGATATATAACAATAAAACACTGATTCCTATTATAAAAACAAACAAAATAAAATACTACAGAACATAGGGGGAAATGGATCTTTCCTTAAAATGATAATCGGTATCTATCTAAAACCATTAGCAAACATTTTTTGTAATGGGTATAAGTTAGAACCCTTCCCCAAAAGATTAGAGGATACCCATTATCACCATAATAATTTAATATTATACCAGAAATGCTATCAATAAGACATGGAAAGGAAATTGAAGGAATTGGAAGAGATGAAGAAGCATAACTGCCACTCTTTGTAGATGACATGATGGTATCATTAAAGGATCAACTTAAGAAACTACTTGAAACTATTAACAATTTTAGTAAAGTTGCAGGATATTAAATAATCCCACATAAATTACCAGCATTTCTGTATGTTACCAATAAAATACAGCAGAAAGAGGCAGAGAAATTCCACTTAAAATAAATGCTGATAGATGTTTTCAGAAAAACCTGAGACTTACATGAACTAATGAAGTTAAATGTGCAGTCAGGAGATCATTGTACACAGTGACTGCAATACGAAATAATCAATTGTGAATAACTTAGCTAGTCTCAACAAAACAATGAAATTGTGCATTTATAAATGATTCACTAGACTTTAAGTCAAAATGTCCTGGTTTCAAAATCTGCCTAAGACACTTGCATTATGATCTTTGGCAAATTACTCATCCTCTATGTGCCTGTTTCCTTATCTATAAAATGATGAGATTATCCTCAATGGCCATTCAGGTCTGTTTCAGAGCTAAATCTATTATCTTATAAAGTCTGGACTTGTAGTCAGAGAACCATATTCAAATCACAATTCCTCTCCTTATTCCTCTACTACTTTATTTCTCTAGACTAAACCTCATTTTCTTTATCTATAAAATGAAAGGGATTGACTAGATGACTTCCAATGTAACTTTCAGCTCTAAATGCATGATCCTACGTTATCACAAATTATAAAACATCTCTATGGTACTACCTCACACCTATTAGATTAGCTAATATGACAGAAAAGGAAATGATGAGTCTTGGAGGGGATGTGGAAAAAATGGGAACTCAGTGCATTGTTGGAGTTGTGAACTGATCCAAAAATTTTGGAAAGCAATTTGAACTATGTCAAAGAACTATAAAGCTGTGAAAACTCTTTGACCTCAAAATATCACTCGTGGGTCTTGTATCCCAAAGATAGCAAAGAAAATGGAAAAGGACCTCTTTTTACAAAAATATTTCTAGCATCCCTTTTTGACCATAGATAACTTTGATTTCTTTATCTGAAAACTACCTTATATCATTTAACCATTTTTCAATTGGAGAATGACTTATATTTTTTTATAAATTCAACTTAGTTCTCTATATATTTGATAAAGGAGACCTTTATCAGGAATACTTGCTGTAAAAAAATTCCCAGCTTTCTGCTTTCCTTCTAATCTTTGTTGCATTGGTTTTGTTTGTACTAAATCTTTTAACATAATATAATCATAATTATCCATTTTACATCATATAATGTTCTCTATTTCTTCTTTGGTCATAAATTCTACCCTTATCCATCAATCTGGCAGATAAACTATTCCATGCTCCCTTTATTTGCTTATTGTGTTACTCTTTATGTCTAAATAATCAAAATGACTAATACAAAAATATGTTTGGCATTAGTTAATATGTATAGTTTATATCACATTTCTTGCCTTCACAATGTGTAGAGTAGTGGTAGAATGAAGAGAGAGAGTTTGTAACTCAACTTTCTTAAAAAATGAATGTTAAAATACATAATTTTTAAAGAGAAGTAAAAATTAATCAGTTTCATTCTGATTATCAGTGGTATGTTGAATATGACTTATTTCTCTTATGATTATGGTAGACTTTGTCTAATGATTTTGGCTTCCCGTAAGGTGACAATAATCTCACATCAAGGGCTGTCTAGAACAACATTGGTGGTCTTTTCCATGTCTGTTTTATAATTCCTTTTTTTTCTTTTGTGTCCAGGGAAAGAAAGGTGAAGCTGGCCTACCTGGAGTCAAAGGTTTACCAGGACCTCCTGTAAGTAAAACTTATTTTCTTTTTCCTTGCTAGAGTTTATTCTTTTTTTAAAAAAGTTTAATCTTGAAGGAAAAAAGGAGGAAATAAATAGATAGTGATTACTCCTGGAAAATGAAGGATTATATGAGTAGCAAATCCATTTGGTGGCCGGATCAGGAAGACAGCAAGTGAAGACAGTGGCACCATCATGAGTGCAAAATGGTCTCCTTCTTTTGAGGTTGCCTTTGGTCAGCTTGTGAAATCATAGCTGTATAGGATTCTAGGTCAGCATTTCCTAATCAGGCTCTTCTGTTGCACTGAACTTTAGAGCTATACACACAGAGAGAGAGAGAGACATTCAGACAGACAGACAGAGACAGAGACAGAGACAGAGACAGAGACAAAGAGACAGAGAGACAGAGACAGAGAGAGAGACAGAGAGAATAAAGAGACAGAACAGGCAGAGACAGATACAGAGAAGTTCAGAGACAGAGAGAAGCAAGAGAGGTACAGAGACAGAGAGAAACAAGGGAGAGAGAGA
>NC_058130.1:692520120-692523746 GCF_016433145.1 Gracilinanus agilis | reverse complement strand
AGAGAGAGAGAGAGAGAGAGAGAGAGAGAGAGAGAGATAAGGTGAACCTCTTTGGTGGCAGAGCAACTCAGGTCTAGGGACTCTGAATACCTTGGAAGCTGCAATTGGGAATGGGTACTCAGGGCTTTATTCTACAGAGAAAAAAATATGTCAGGGAACTTTCAGTATTTAAGGTATTTTATGGAACACACCACAACTTGGCAAAAATGATTAGTTTAAATAAGAAGCTGCAAGATGAAATTCTCTCTCCAATGACCATAATTCAAGGGGACCTCTACTCCCTTTCATTTCAACCACAAGTTTCTTATGATATCCTGGAGACTTTACCATCTTTTCACCCAGTGCAATGAATTTAAAGAATATATTGTGTCACTTACCCTGTGGGCCAAAATGCAAGTTATGGCTCAAGCAGTCCCCTTTGCTATTTATGTCACAAAAGAGATTCTCATGCACTGGGATATACTATAAACTGCTGGAAGTTTTAAAGGCAGCAAACATTCAAGGAATGTGCAGTGAGGATTGCATTGTCCTGTCAATGACAGCAGTGTCCTTTGACAGCATTTCCTAAGACCTTCCTCATTCCCTCAGGCAGGCCTGGATTAGCAGCAGTTGCAGAAGGCAGCCACCATTAGGAATAGGTATTTTTTGAGACATTTGTCTATCATGAAATGAAGCAGTGTAGGGCAGTAAAGTACTGGAGCAGGAACTAGAAGATCCTCATTTGCTTTCCCACTTGGCCATGTTTTACAACCAGAGATAAGTCACATCAACTCTCAGGCTCTTATTTCATGTCAATAGCATGATAACATTGAATTAGTTGATAATAGGAACAAAAAATAATTAAACTAGAATGGATCTTAATGGTGATAGTGTTCAACTCTCTCTGTACTTTGGTACATGGAAGGCAGGACCTTCCCCTTCTCCCTGTAGCCCACCTCACTCCCAATGTTGCTGGAAAAAAGAATGACCTTGTCTAAGTCTGGTCATTTTGAAGACACAGCCTGTTAAGGCTAGCATTCAATGGAAGCGACTGCTCCTACCCACATGTTAGGACAACACAGAATGGCTTCAGCAAGAAGCAGGAATAGGTCCATGGCATCTCTCATGTGAATGCCTCCTTCTTAGGTGATTTTGGCATGAATTAAAACACCATTACTGCAGCAAACATCTTAAGGCTCAAGATGCAGAGAAAACTCTAAAGAGATTTTGTCATGGATGAATCCATGTCTCCAAGTAATGGAAATATGGCTTTGATCACACTTTCGAAATTATCCCCATTTCTCCACAGATTATCAGTATCCAAAATTAGAGAACTGTGATATTCAGTTTGAGCTTTTTGTTTTTAATTTTTGCTTATCTCGTACCCCAGGTATTTATTTCTGCCAACTTTCAGCATTATATTTATGACTTTCATACCCAAGTCATCAGAATTGTTGATAATACCTAACCTCAATTTCTATACATTAGCTTACAACTAAGCCTCTATCCAGGACCAACAGCCACCCTGGTCTCATTGCAAAACATAGAGTAGCATGGTTTTAGTATAATGATGTAAATTGGATGAATTGAATTTGTGCAAGATAGAGGCAGCCTTTAAGTGGACCTTAATGTCTACTATTTCTAGGTGCTATTTGCACTATACCTTAAAGACCTTTCAAGGACCTTTCAATGGTCCTGGAACTTTCCCTGGACTAATCCCTGGACCTTTCAAGGGTCAACCCAGCTGTCTCTTAACAGAGACCTGTGGAAGACATTCAAGACCTGCCTGATCCAGCTACTAATAGCTCTCTCCACCAGCAATTACTTATTAATTTTTATATTACATGTAATATATAAATTAACTGATCTATGTTAATTATTCCCACCCACCTTCAGTAGAATTTAAATCTCTTGAGAGCACAGTTTTGTTTTAACCTTTGAATCCCATATACAGAACTTTTTGTATCCCATATATGGTGCGAGAGCCACACTAGGTACATGGGAAAGGCTTGTTGAATTATGAATGAATAAAGTAATGAATAAGTGACAAGGTGGTGTAGTGGAGAGAAAGCCAGGCATGGGATCAGGAAGATGTGAGTTTACATTTCACATCAGATGCTTCCTAGCTATATGATCCTGGGCACTTTAGTCCTGTTTGCTTCATTTCCTCATCTGTAAAATGAGTTGGAGAAGAAAATGGCAAAAATCACTCCAGCACCCTTTACCAAGAAAACCATAAATGGGGTCATGAAAACTCAGACATTACTGAAACGATTAAACAAGAACAAAAAAGTAAAGAATGAATAAGACAGCACAAAAAAATCTAAAATAAAACCATCATAGGAAATAATGTAGTATTTATAGAAAGAGCTGTGAAGTTGGAGACTAAAGACCTGGATTTAAGTCATAATTTTGCCATTTCTAAGTAGTTTTGGACAAGCTATTTTCCTTTTTGAGCCTTTGTTTCCCCACTTGTTAAATGAGTCTTTTGGACTTTGATTCTCCAAATTTTCTTTCATCTCTAATAGTCTGAGTCAATGGATTTATATTTGCCTTTGAATCCTAGTCTTGTCATTCATTTCCTGTATGACCTAGAGCAAGTGGCTCACCCTTTCTGAGACTACACTACCTCATCTTCAAGAAGAGGATCCTAACTTACTAGACTCAAAGCAGGAGAATGAATTTGATGATATTTTGAGAGCTGCCCCAATTCTAAACTCTCTGGGTCTCATATTTGCTGCTTACTACCCATCTGGCATTCTATGCTTCATTTCACCACTGTACTGCATGGCTTATCAGCCTCTCAAGTACAGCTTGTATAAGGGTTCTTATCCAAAAGGAAAATCTGTAAGTATATTCTAAAATTTTGCCTTTACAGCCTAGCTACATTAAGATGTCCTTTTCAGTGATAGATGCATTATGCACCCAATTTTCAGAGCATTTTTTGCACACACTCCTATGATTCTGAATGCTGGATGGAATTGGAGGTTTCAAATTGTTCATAATTCAAGTTGTATTTTCTTTTCTTTTTTTACAATTCACACTTACAGTGACATTTTGATGTTAATGATGAAGAACAAGCTGATTTAGCCTTAGTCTTTATTTCTTGGATTCTGGAAAACAAGGCTGGCAAATCATTTTTGCAGGCACAGTCAGGCAACATAGCATAGCAAAAAAGAGCTTTGATCGTGAAGTCAGAGAACCTGGGTCTGTGCTACCTCAGACATTTATTCTCCAGGTGCTTGTTAATAAACTTAAGTAAATCCACACCTCAGGTACAAGTTAAGTTAGGTGATCCCCACAGTATCCCCCATCTCTAGGGATTCCATGTTTCTAAACTCCCTGAGTTTCAGTTCCCCATCTATAATAACATCAAAATAGCAATTCCTTCACTATTTTCCTCAAAGGGTAATTGGGAAGAAAGCACTTTTCCAGCCCTTAAGAATCCAGCCCTTGGATTACTAACTTTCTAAGCTATAGGACATCTTAAAAACATGCTTCTCACATAAATTTGGAATATATTTTATTATTGAGCATAATAGGATTTTTTGTACTTATAGAAACGACCTCACGGGAATAGTGAATGGAAAGCACTTCTAAATATTTAGCAAATTATATATATATATATATATATATATATATATATA
>NC_058130.1:692446030-692515334 GCF_016433145.1 Gracilinanus agilis | reverse complement strand
TGCTGTGAGTCTCTGGAGATCAAATGATTACAGTATGTAAAGCACTTTGAAAACCTTACAAAGATCTATAAATGTCAGGAAGCTTCTATCAGCTGTTTCCTTTCATGTACGTGCCACCTGCCTTTGTGTACTTCTAAAAGGCACAGGCAGCAGGAACCAGACAAAACTACAAGTCAGAACTTTGGCTTCATTAGAATATCCCGGCCACCGCCATTGGGGATAAACAGGCATTCTCCCTTCTCTCCTTGGTGCTGTGGACACCAGGGAAGAATCTTTGGATCCAAGACAATGATGACTCTTATCTCCCCTTGAAATCCTCAGCGGGAACCTGCTCTGATCTCTTGACTTTGAAAATGGAGCTTTCTTTTCTTCTTTTTTTTTTTCCCTTTCTGACTGAGCTCTCCTTCCATGGACCTGACATTGCATCTCACTGAGGAACACTCTGTACTTTGCCTGTGCTGAAAGATGAGACACTTACTTCATCTTTGATCCCCCCAAAGCTTCCTTGGGGAGAGAACATTCCCACACTCAAGGCTTTGAAACAGTGGGACGGGGCCAAATAGCTTCATAAATTGACTGTTTCCAGCTCTGGAGAGGTTCACTTTGCACATCATTCAAGGGAACTGCTACATTCCCTTCAGGTCTAGAGGAAAGAGAGTCCTGAACAGACGTGTTCAAGCATCCCTTCATAGCTAGCCATGGCTCCTCACATCTTTCCCTTGTTCAGAATTGTTTATAGGAAATCGGCAGTAAACCAATCAATGGAGGAACGTTTTTTTTAAGGCCTTATTAGGAGAGGCAGCAAAGGTAGGGAAAAGAAAATTGTCCATACAGTCAGGAAGATATGGGTTCAAGTACTACTTCTGACACTTACTGGCTGCATGATCCTAGACAGTCCCAGGCAAATTTCTACATTACAGAGGGAATTTCCTCACTGAAAGTGCTATACCCAAATGCCACAGTGAATGTCTGCCTCCTAATTCTGTTCTGCCATGAACTTAGTGGGTAAATCTAGGCAGGTCCCACTCCCTCCATGGTCTTCATTTTCCTTCCCTCTGAAACGATGCACTCGGTCTGGATTATTGCAGAGATCCCTTCCAAGTCTAAAGTTCTTTGTTTATGAGTAGTTTATAAATGCTAACTCTGAGCCAAATCAGAGGCACTTACAAGCCAGGGATAGAATTCTCTTTTACCTCAAATTCAAGGGGAAACATATAGATACAGATATAGACACACACATATGTATTTGTGTGGTGCATACCTGCCCCCCTACATTCCATATGTGTTTTATTCCCTTATTAGAACATAAGTTCCTTGAGGAAATGTCTTGTATGTGTTTGATCCCCAGTGCTAAGCCCATAGCAATTTAATTATGCCTATATTAATTATATTATATACATAATATTAATCTAGTTCTATTCATCTAACTAGGCACACACTGTTTATTTGTGTACTTATCAGCAGTACTTATGTCTTGCCCTCACGAATAGATCATTATCTCCTTCAGGATATGTCTTTCTAATACTTAATAGGCACTCACTGTAATAACACATGAAATAAATGTGTGAAGAATAATAACCATGATGAAAGAAAGCATTTATGTAGTATTTTAAGGCTTCTAAAGTGCTTTACAAACACCTCATTTTTTCTTTACAACAACCTGGGGAGGGTTATTATTTATCGTTTGTTTTATTTTTTATTTTATAGATGAAGAAATTGAGAAATAGCATTCAAATGACTTGCCAAGGATTACAGAGCTAGTCAGATTCTGAGGAGGCCAGATATGAACTCGGTCTTCCTAATTTCAGATCCACTGACCTATTGTATCACTATTATACCACTATATTATATTATACTATACTATATGACTACTGTACCACTTTAGCTGCTTCATGGTGAATAGAAAGCATTTCCTAAGCACATACATTATATGTAGAGTTTCCCAGTCAATGGACCTAGCCCTTATGTGCATGCACAGCATGCTTCGGTTGAAATTCCCTTAGAATTTCCTAAAAGAGATCAGAGAATCTGCTCCTGGAAGAGTTGTGATGCTGTTGAATGGAAATGCCTTGGAGACACTTTGGAGCAAGTATAGATATCCTCGAAATGGCTCCAGACTGCTAACTACACATTTCATAGCAGCCTCTAAAATTGGCTGCAGTTGCAGAAACAAAAGTGTGGGTGCTTTCAGAAGGCATTAATCATCTGTGACCTTTCTCTCTTGGTTGGACCTCTCTTGGGGTGACTCATTCTCTGATAGCACATGGTGGAAGAAAATATTTGAAGGGAAGAAGTTTCTGGTCTGCTTTCTTGTCCAAGGTGGACATGTGGCTGTATGTATGAAAGAAGAATCCCCATGTGTCGTAGACATGCTCTGGGTCATTTTCCACAAGTTAGGCTGCTAACATTCCCCCTCAGGGGTCCCGAGGTATCCTCAAGGGGTGCTGAAGGCTCTTCTCTAATCTCATCAGTGCAGTCCCCATTCTAACGGTCTTCCCTCCTACTCTTGGCCACCAGTGACCAGTTCCCAATTTCCATTTAACTAATAATCAATTATCTTTTGCCAAGATACGTTTACTTGAATACATAGAAAGATCAGAAGTAAATCCATTTCATCCCAGTGCTTTGGGGACACATTTTATCCTAAACTATTTTAATCTCTGGCACTGATTTAGCACAGTTTCTACTTGGTATTGGTCCCACCAAGTTCATGTTTAAATGCAATGTTGTTTCAGATACTGTTGTTCTGAGTCCAAATAATTGCTCCTCACGGCATTGATGCTGGGCTGATTGCAATACTTATTGTGAATTCTGTTTCCCAACTTTGAGACCTAGAGATGACTTACTCTCTAAACCTAGAGATAGCTAGATGGTACATTGGACAGAGACATCGGCCTGGAATCAGGAAGAATTGAGTCAAAATCTAACTTCATGCACTTACTCTCTGTATGTCCTTGAGCAAACCACTTAACCTCTCTTTGCCTCAGTTTCCTCAACTATAAAATAGGAGTCATAATAGTACCTTCCTCTAGAGCAGTGGTTCCCAAACTTTTTTGGCCTACTGCCCCCTTTCCAGAAAAAATATTACTTAGTGCCCTGGAAATTATTTTTTTTAATTTTAATAGCAATTAATAGGAAAGATAATGGATTACCAAAGTGGGTGCCACCACCCCCTGGTGGGTGCTGTAGTGATCCTGGGGGGGGCAGTCATGGCCACAGGTGCATTTATCTTTCCTATTAATTGCTATTAAAATTAAAAAAATATAATTTCCAGGGGTCTAAGTAATATTTTTTCTGGAAAAGGGGCAGTAGGCCAAAAAAGTTTGGGAACCACTGCTTATAGCATAAAGACCAAAACCATAAGCTTTTCAATTGTCCAAGCAAGAGATGATCACCTCTACCAGGATGAGAGTGCTATCAGTAAGGAGAAGGGGGCAGGTGTGGGAGACGTTACAAAGGTAAAACTGGTAGACCTTGCTGTCACATTGGATAAGGGCAGTGGTGGTGACAGAGGATGAAAGCTGGAAAAGACCAAGGAATTCAAATGATCTAATTCCCTCCTTCTACAGATGAGAAAACTGAGGTTCAGAGAGGGTCGTGCATAGGATCATAGATTTAAACCTAAAAGGGGAATTTAGAGGCCATTGAGTCCCAATCCCTCATTTTACAGATGAGGAGACTGAGGCCAAGATACATGAAGTGTCTCATGTAGGATCATCTGGGAAATAAATATTTGAGTCAAGATTTAGAAACAAAGCTTCTTTTTTAAATTTTAAACTCTTACCTTCTGTTTTAGTATCAATTCTAAGATGGTCTCAGTACCAATTATAAGATGAAGAGTGGCAAGGACTAGGCAATCAGGGTTAAGTGACTTTCCCAGAGTCACACAGCTAAGAAATATCTGAGGCCAGATATGAACCCAGGTCCTTTTCATCTCCAGGCCTTGTGCTCTATTGTGCCACCTTGTGTCTATCTGCCCTGACACAAATCTTTCTGACACCAAACCCAGTTTATTATCCACCACTAAAGCACTTAACTAAGTGACAAAATTGACTATAACTCACATTTCTTGATTTTTTTCCTCTTTCTGTTCTCTTCACCCTCTGTTACATGACTAGATAAATTCTAAATCCCTGCAGCCTCTGATTCTATGATGCTATTCAGCAAGTAGATAAAAATGGGCTTAGAACTGTGTTTGGTTAATTCCACTAGAAACTGAAAAAAAAAATTCTCCCTAAGAGTTCATGTTACCAGCATCTGAAAAGGTCAGATTATCCCAGGGCTTCCGAGAACCATTAATAGCCTTGGTCTCCAACCCACATGCTGTAGTGGGTGAGTAATGTGATGTCTGATCACAGTAGTCTGCCTCCCCACCTACGAGTCTTGTCTAATCATTCTCCTCCTGGCAGCCTCCCTTCCCCCAAGCAAGACAAGCCCGATGCCTCTAGCATCTGCTCTCAAGAATAGCTTCTCCCCTTTGGACCAGTGTTGTTCATTGGAGGGAGAAGGGTGCTTCCTCTCCTGAGATTTTGTCAGAAGAGGGATGGACCCTGAGAACTTCCTTCCCTGATAACAAATGGCAGCTGGTCTATAGCTGACAGTCTTTAGAGAGCTGTGGCTTGCTTGCCATCAAGCAGACAGTTTTTGACAAAGGCAAAACTTGAACCCAGGCTTTCTCAGTTTTAATCTTGGATCTCTGTTCACTATACCACATCATCTTTCAATAAAACAGTGCTAAACAGAAACTTCAACTAAATTTCTGCTGTATACACAACTTGTTGAGCCCTGAGATAATCCAGTAAAATGACATTTCTTTGGGTCATGTAGCTTTTTTTTCACTCCTTCAGAGGCAGATAACTTGAGCTCTAGAGTGGAATAGAAGATGGGACACCAGACAGAGTCAAGAAAATTTGGGTTCAAATCCTGTCTCAGATTGTTATTAACTATGTGACCTTGGGGAAGTCATTTTTCTTATAATTTGTAAATGGAAGGATTTGGACTTAGATGACCCCTAGAGTCCCTTATTGCTCTAACATCTATGATCCTCTCATCCATGATAGATATCAGCTGGTGAAGCTGTCTTGTATAATTCACGTTTTATAGTACCGTTTCCCTGCTTTCTTCCCAAGCTCAGCTTGTCATGGATGCCCATTCTTTTTTTCTTGTCTCTTATTCATCCCTTGACCTACCCTGAATAGCCCTTCTTTCATTGTGCTTCTTAACACAGACTTTCCTTGACACTCCTGGATCTTCATGTGTTTGGGGTCTTGTTCTGTGCATGATGCTTTGATAAACAAATTCACTTAAAGTTGATGATGGGTTGTTCTAGTGGCCTTGGACAACCCACTTCATTTCTTAAGGTCTGGGTTTCCTCATCTGTAAAATGAAAGGTTTTGACTTGATGAAGTTAAGGTACCTTTCAGCTCTAAACATCCATGTTACTCCAGCCGAGTGACATAAGATCATAGAGCTAGAGCTGGAGGGAAACCTTATTCATCTTCAAGTCCAAAGCTTTCACTTTGCAGATGAGGAAACTGAGGATAAAAATAGCTATATGACTCATCCAAGGTCACAAAGTTAGTAAATGTCAGCGCCAGAATTTGGATCTAAATCATCTGACTTCAGGGTCAGTACCATTCTCCTTTACAACATGATGCCTTCTTTTTTTGCATTTAAGCCAGAGCCTTTTAAAACTTTTGCCTGAACTAAAGAAGGAATTCCCTCACTCTAGATTTCAGTCTCTATGAGAGACCCATTGGGATGGCACTCTCTCACGGACAGAACCCTTCATTCTATCAGTTGCTAATCAATGCTTCAATGATTTTAGGGAATACTTAGGAAGCATTTTGTATGTCATTGAATTTAGTCCTCCCAACAAACCTAGGTGGGAGGCTATGTGAATTATCATTCCCTTTTTGGAGATGAGATTGAAGGTCAGAGAAGTGAAAAACTTAACCGAAGAACTCATAGCTAGTAATTGGCAGATTAGCAATTTTTGAACACAGATCTCATTCCTACTGCACTAGCCTACCTCTTCTCACGTGTAATATAGGCAGCTTCTCAATCAACTTTCATATAAAACTAAATCTGATTCCTCTGCTGGTATCCAGCTGAGATGGGAACATAGCATGGAAAATTATCCCATGGGGCACATATTCCTACAGTATTAATGGTCCCTTTCCCAGCATAAAGGCCAGGACAGATACTTCCTTTGGTGGGTGAGGTACACAGTAAATTACAACGAGTAAATATTGACTTTCATTAAATCTCTGTGATAGAATGAAGGCAGCAAAACAAAGCTGTAAGTAATGCAGAGCTTGGGATGGAAACAAGGAGCTGAGAAATACATTAGATGGGAAATTCAACCCCTCTAATTCTTTTCCCTTCATATGATGTAATCTGCTGACAGTGTAAGTCTGAGTTGGAGTCAGAATTCAGTTTATAATTAAATCCTAAAGGGGAAAGTCTTGGAGATTATCTAGTTGAAGAGGAGATTTTGTTTTGTTTTGTTTTGTTTTGTTTTGTTTTGTTTTACAGAGGAGGAGGATGAGGCAAAGGCCATATAGTAAGTTGGTCCCTTTGGAACAGAATATCTCTCTTATATCCTAAATCTTTCCTACTCTCCAACCAAATCACAACTGTCCCTGACTCCTTGAGGATATTTAATTCATCTTCTTCAAATCAGCAATTTGAATCCCTTAAATGTAGTTTAATCTACAAGGTTGCCTTAATTTACCAATAGAGTTTGTTTGACAAAGTTTGCTTCCTTCAGGTACAAATGAGAGTATGATTCTGTCGAACTGTTTGTTCAGCTCAGTGTTGCAGTGGATAGAATACTGGGCCTGGAGTTAGGAAAGCTCATGTCCCCGATTTCCAGTCTTACTAGTGTGAACCTGGGCAAATCACTTAATCTCGCTTGCCTTCGTTCCTTCCTGGAGAAGAAAATGGCAAACCACTTCAGGATCTTTGCCAAGAAATCCCCAAATGTGATCATAAAAAGTCAGTCTCAACTGAAATGACTCAACAATAACAACAAAATTTATTAAACTTTTATGACATTGAAGGAAGTATGCGATTTATGGCTCTGTTTTTTTATCTTTTATGGCCCAAGAGGAATATACAAGATTGCAATATGTAAATGAATTATTTCCCTGTTACTCTGACGTAATTTTGCCTATAAAAAGCCTTGTTGGAATCCTTATAATGTTCAGGATTTCTCTGAAGTCTAAACCTATGCTTGAATATCATAATAACACTTTTTTGGCCTCCATTATTTCTACACTGGAGTAAATACATATTTAATAGCCATTACCCATCACATTAACTAAGAATGGAAATTTTTCTCCCATTAACACGTTTGCTGTGTGGCTTAAAACTAGTCATCTATCCGTTCTGGGTTTCAAATTGTATCTCTAAAGTAGGAATGATGCAACATTTCTTGGGATCATAAAATGTCAGAAGTGGAAAGAGAATTCGAAAAATAGTCTCAACCAAATACTATTATCTATAGGTTACGATAAGAGTATCTATAGGCTGTCTATCAATAGGTGTGGAAATAGAGGCAAAGAGAAGGTATCTAACATAACATAGATCTCCAGATTCTTAAATGAGTTCTGTTTCTGCTCTACCTCTCTGTTCTGCATCTCTAAAAATGGAGATAAAATGATATTCTGGGAAGATCCTGAGAGTCAGGAGTCAAGAGAACTTGGCCCTGTTCCTGGCTTTATAGCTAGTTAACTAAGCGAGCTTTGGAAAGGCATTTTCCCCTTTTTGTTCTTAGTTTCCTCATCAGTGAAATGAAGGGACTGGGCTTGATAATGTCTGAGTTCTTTTCTAGCTCTGCTATTCGGCATTCTACGTTGTAACCTTCTGTATGTCGAGACTTCCATCTCTATCAATCCCTTTTCTCTGTTCTAACAGTCTATGTTTCAATTACAGTCTTCATGCTATAATCACAGCTCTCAGGTGCTATGATTCTAAGTATGTGACTATACTAAGCACCTCCCCACTGCTGCAGCCTTGCTGCCAGCGGGGAATTTGGGCAGAGTCTTGAGACTTCAGTAAATAATAATCAGATACTCAGAGAAGGCAAGGGGAGGAGAAAGGTAGAAAAATACAGCAGTAGCCTGAGGGCTGAAGAGGCTGAATGCATTCCATTCAGTCCAAAGGGCATCCCCCTGTCCCTGCTGGTTCCCTGCTACATCAGTGCCAGGACATGTTGTCTCCCCTAAAACCATGACTCCCTGAAGGCTCTCTCACCGTTTGCTGATTCCTCCTATTACATGATGGGTCCTAATTACTGGGGAGAGGACAGGCTTCTGTCTCTCTTTGAAGCAAACTGGGCAATCATGAGTTCCTGCCCCTCTGTCTCCCATGTCCCACATCTTCTGCTGCTGATGGGAGGGCAAAAAAGATGCCATCAAGGCAGGGTCCTGAGAGCCTTTTCCAACTTGTTTTTCAAGTCGCTCTTCTCTGCACCGGAGGCAAAGTCAAAAGCAAAGTCATACTCCACCTTTTGTGTGTTGCTTAATGGAAGTGTTCTCCTTCCCTTTTCCCGCCAGATCTTTTTAGAAAGTTTTCAGATCTTTGTCCTTTTCCTATTGCTTCTTGTAAATCTCTATTATTGTCATTGCATGCATTTATTATATGTAATCATATTATTATTGTTATCCAGCCAAGACATTATAGAGTTATTGAGTTTGCCCTGTTCAAGGCCCTGTAGGGGGGTACAGAGCAGTTTAGTAGAAATAGCTTATGATAATAATAATAATAAATCTTGTTTCTACAGCACTTTACGGTTTAAAAATTCTTTTCTTTGAGCTCTTGGGGTAAAGACAGCAGGTATTATCGTCTCCATTTTATAAATGAAGAAAATCTGTAACTCATTGATGGGAGAGTTGGCTCTTCAAATCCAGTGCTTTTTCTATTAAGCCAATTGATCTATCCAAAAACATTATTGAGCACTTACTTTATTCAAAAAAACAAAATAAGTGCTAAGGAGACAAAGACAAAAGTCCCTGCCCTCAAGAAGCTTATACTCTACTGGGGTTGGCAATATCCACAGATAGAAGGATGTGCAAAATATTTCAAAATAATGAGTAGGATAGACATTAGTAGCTGCTGGGATCCGGAAAAGTTTTATATAAATGTTGACATAAGCTGAGCTTTGAAGGAAAAATAGACTTCGGAGAGGTGGGAGTTAGGAGGGGATTTCTAGGCATAGAGAGTAGCTCAAAGGTGCACAGACCTGTGATGGACTGTTGTGTGGCATTAAGGCCAGTTTGTCTGGGAGATGGAATAGGGGAAGGTGAATGCTATCTAATAAGTCTGGAAAGGTTTGAAAAGATGAATAGAAAATGTTTATTTTAAATCCTAAAGGTCATATGAAACCAGCAGAGTTTATTGATCAGAGTAGGGGAAATCAAACCTGAACTTTAGGAAAGTGATGCTCAGATGTAGGGAAAATAGACTGGAGAATGAAGCTATGCAAACTGAAGCAAACAGAGCCAGGACAACATTGTGCTCAGTCACAACAATCGTGCAAATGATCACCTCTGAATGACACAACTATTTTTTTTCTTTTTTACATCTATTAGCATGCAAAACATTTTTCCAAATTGTTCTTTTTTTGATAAGGGAATAATCATAGAAAACCAAAATCCCCAAATAAAAACTGAAATAATTGAAAAATCATGTTTTCATCCACATTCTGACTCCAATAGTTCATCCTCTGGAGATGGATAGCATTGTTTGTTGTGAGTGAACAACTTGACTGTTATCAACAACTCTACTGCCATTGAGGGAACAGATGGAGGCCAAATGCAAACTGAAGCATACCACTCTCCACTTTATTTCCTCCGTGAATTTTTCTCTCATGAAGCAATGTGTCTTGTTTCACAACATGATGAACATGGAAATATATATTGTATGATAATATATGTACAAACTATATCTTACTACCTGCCTTCTTAGGGAAGGGGAGAGGTAGCTGAAAAGAAAGAACATGGATTACAAATTGTCAGAAAACACTTATGAGAAATTATGTCAACATGTGATCAGGAAAAAGGAATAAAACAGATTGAAGAAGTAAAATATTAGAGCACAAATATGTCATTATATCTTCACAGTATCTCTGGAAAATTGGTGTTGTTATCCTCATTTGACATATGGGGAAACTGAGGCACAGAGAGATGTTAAGTGACTTGCCCAGAGTCACACTACGAGTGATAAGTATCTGAGGCTGACTTCAGGTCTTTTTGACTCCAGGGTCAGACATTTTAATTTTGAGATTCTTAGGGGACATCTGATGCAAAATGTCCAGTTGGCAACTGATAATATCATTATGGTTTGTTTATTCTAGTATTTTCGTATGACCTTGGGCAAGCCACTCCTCTCACACTTAGTTTCCTTTTCTATAAAAATGAAGATTTGATTCCATGATTGCTATAGTCCCTTTGCGACCTAAATCTGTGACTCTTGGATGACTTTGGAACCTTGGTGTGATGCTGTAAATAAGGACTTTGAAGAAGTAGATTTCTGAGGTCCTTTCTAGCCATAGCATTTATTTTCAAGCATTTCACATTCTGAGATCCCTGCCAGCTCTGACATTCAGTGATTCTATCTGGGAGAACAGTTGTTGCTAATCCCGGTTCACAATTACATTTGCCATTGTGAATTTGTAGCTAAGTGATATAGCCATCATACCGTGGTACGGACAGCGACAGGCTCTATATGTGCCGGGCAAGGATCCAGGATTTCCAAAGCTGAGGCCAGCCTGTGAAGAATAAAGTTGGTGTAAGAGTCAAGAGCAGGCAATGGAGCTGCATTAGAAATGGGCTGGACTTGGAGGGTCAGGACCAGAAGTGGGCTCACCCCTGGAGGCCCTGCAGTTGGGGAGGCTGCAGCTCCTCGATCCTTGAGTTCTGGGGTTATGAGCTACAGAAGGGCTAAAACCAATCTGATGATGGCACTAAGTCCTATATGAATATGGTGAACCTGGGCAAAGGAGGGCCACCTGGCTGCCTAAAGAGGCACAAACCAGGTCAGAAACAGAGCAGATCAAAGCTTCTGTGCCAGGCAATAGTATGGTTGGCCAATGAGTGGAGACGTACTTCCAGTTTGAGTGAGGTGAGGTGACCCAGGCCTACAGACCCTGCCAAAAAAAGTGGATCAGGAGAGTGTTGGACATGAGCCAGGCAGCCCAAATTTGAGCAGCTTTGGTGGCTAGTCAAAGCCAGCTGTCACCAAGAGGAAATCTCTAGAAGCCAGCAGAAGGAAGGGGCAGTTGTTTTAAGAAGATGTTATCGAGATTTGCATATCTAAGGTAATCTTGTGCCTAATTCCTAGAACATATAAGTGAGTTCTGTGTAAGCAGGAATCATTCAACAAGAATGAGTCCAAATGATAACATCTGGGTGAAAACTGTAGGTGATTAAAAATGAGAGCATTGTATCATCCCTTTACAGAATATATACATATTAAAGTAAGGCAGCTAGGTGGCACAATGGATAGAGTTCCAGTCCAGGAGTAAAAAAGACTCATCTTCCTGAGTTCAACTCTGGTTTCAGACACTTATTTGCTGTGTGATCTTGGGCAAGTCACTTAACTTTATTTGCCTGAGTTTCCTCATTTATAAAATGAACTGGAGAAGAAAATAGCCAATTATTCCAGAATCTTTGCCAAGAAAACCCTAGAAGAGGTCATGAAAAGTTGGACAGGACTGAAACAATTGAACAGTAGGAAACATTAAGTGCCCACTATATGCCAGTTATTGGGCTAAACACTGGTAATGCAGACACAAAAATGGAAACATTCTTGTCCTCAAAGATTCACTTGGGGAAAATAATATTTACAAAGATAACTAAATTGGGTAGGTGTCAGGGAGGACAAAAGCAGTGCTGTGTTTCATAATTAGTCTCCATTAAGAGGTGGTTCTTGATCTGAATCTGGAAGGAACTTAGGAGTTTCCAAAGGAAGAAGTGAGGAGGATTCATTCTTCCAGGCATGGGGGACCACCTGTGAGAAATTAATGATGCAGGAGATAAATGTTTTGTCCAGGGAATAAGAAGAAATTTAGTCTGGATGGATAGAAGAGGACAGGAAGGAAAGTAATCTTCAAATTTGCCTGGAATAGTAAACTTGAGCCAGATTTTGAAGAACTTTCTATGCCATACCAAAGGAGTTTGTATTTTATCCTAGAGGAAATTAGAGAGCCACTTGTGCTGCTTGAGCAAGGAAGTGACATGGTCAGACAAGTGTTTTAGGAGAGCTTTCAGGCCACCTGCGCAGGGCAGATATGAGATGACTCCCAAAATGGTTTAGTAGCCAGTGATATAGAGATGATAATAAGAGAGGTGGGGCTTGAGTTGGATCTTGGAGGAAGAGAAAGACTTTCTGAGATGAGGAAGGAGCTTGTACATCCCAGTGATGGTGGATGGTCAATGCAAAGCCATGGAGATGGGAGATGGAAGGTTATGTGTTAGAAACAGCAAGAAGACCAATTCAACTGGACAACAGAGTGTCTGTGTGGGTAGAGAGGCAAGACAGAATGAGACCAGGTTCTAAAGGGCTATAAAAGCTGAACTGATGAGTATATATTTGATCCTAGAATTCATATAAATCTTCCCATGCTTCTGTTTTCATCATTTCTTACAGCACAGTAATATGCATGTAAATGTAAATTCATGCACCACAATTTGTTTAGCTATTTCCAAATTAATAGGAATCTATTTTGTGTTTCCAGTTCTTCAGTTCCACAAAAAAATTGCTGCCATAAATATTTTGGTGTTTATGGAGTCTTTGTTTATGACCCTGACCTCATTGGAGTCCTGCCTAGGAGCATAATCTTTGGGTCAAACAGTATGGACATTTAGTCACTTTCTTCACATAATTACAAATTGCTTTTCAGAATGATCGAAATAATTCACAATTCCACTGATAATATATATATTTTTTTACCTGTCTTTCCATAGTCCCCCCAGAAATGACTGTTCCTAGCTTTTGTTATCCATGGAATATGTTGAGTAGGAGATAAAACCACAGAGTTGTTTTCATTTGAATTTCTCCAATTGTTAGTGATTTGGAACCTTCTTTCAGATGGTTAATAATATTTTGCTGTTCTCTTTTTGAGAGCCATTTGTTCATGTCTTCTAAAGATATTAGCTATTAAGGAATGTTTCTTATTTATTTTGGATATCCAGATTTTTTTCTCCATAGAAAATAAGCATTTTCTAAGAGAGCCATCAATAGTAGCATGCAGCTATAATATAAGGCACTGAGTTTCTATCACTAGGGGCACATTCAAAGGAGAAGTTGGTTGACCACTTGTCAAGTGATTCCTGTATAGGATGGACTACATGGTCATTAGGATCTTCCTGGACGGTCTCTTCTGAAATTCTTTGACTTCAGAAATAAACTAACCAAGCGGAGCTGAATGACAGCTGACTGACAGCTTTGAAGAGCTACTGCAGACTCTTTTATGCTGAATTTGCATCTGTCAGCCACATCTGCCTTCCCTCCATAAAATGGAAAATCTCTTCGCCATGGCCTCTGCACAATAGGCCAGTGAAGAGTCAGAGAAAAGGAAGTTTCTGACAAAACCTGTGCTTGTTTTGTAGAAAATGTTTAGTACTCGTCTGCCGCATTTGGGTTAACATACACTCCTGCATTTTTGAGCTGGTGAATGAATGGCCCCCAAGAAAAATGGAGACCTATTTTCCATCAGGCTGAACCATTCCCTTTTGTGGATGTTCACCGCCCTCTAGTGTTCACATATATTCCTCTTTCTGGCCTAAAAATCTATGATATATTCTAACATTGTCATACTCCAAAGGGTGGGAGTGAATATGGTTGCACCACTGTCTCAAGGTTGCAATTTTTTTTACATTATCTAGGTGGAAGTTTCTGTCCATTAGTCTTTTCCTCACTTTTCACTTTTTTGTTGTTGTTGTTGCTGTTATTTTGTGTCCAACTCTACATGACCCAATGAGCTTTTTTGTCCATGTTGGTTTTCTTTGCATTGCTACTTGATTGCTTTGCCATTTCCTTCTCCAGTGTGTCTCTGTTTCACAGATGAAGAACTGAGGCAAATAGGAGTTAAATGATTTGCCCAGAGTCATGTAACTAGGAACTGTCTGGGACTAAATTTGAACTCAGATCTTCCTAAATCCAAGCCCAGTGCTTTCTCCATTTACCACTTAGTTGCCCTCAGGCAGCTTCCCAATTAGTTGGACTCAAGAACTTTTTTTGGTTATTTGAACAGCACAACAATGTTAAAGAAGAAGTGATCCTAAAAACCACATCCTTCAACACTCTCATTTTACAAATCAGGAAACCATGGTCTAGCACTAGAAAACCACTTGCTAGAGGAAGAGAGAGATCATAATACCATAATTTAATTCTAGAAGGAACCTTAGAGGCCAACCTACCTTAATTTATCAGTGAGGAAACTTGGGCCTCTCCAATGCTGAGTGTCTTGAGAAAAGTCCTGTAGCTAATAAGTGGCAATACTGGGATTTGAACCTGGGTCTTCAGACTCTAAATCCAGCACCCCTTTCACCATGCTACACTGCCTCTATAACCTAGTGACTTACATTCACAGGGTAGGCTTCAAGTTTACAAAGTGGCTGCATGCACATTCATGAGGACACACATGCAGAAAATATGTTTATATAAATTCTGAGATGCAGAGGGATGGAGAGAGGGTCATCATGAATAAAGGAAGGTGGTGTATCAGGTTAGTGAGGGCTTTTATGAACGTGGCTGCTGCCTCCTTCAAGGATATTGGGAGAAAGGATTGGCATAATTAGTCTAGTTTTCTAGAGTATCAGAAAAATGCTACTTCTGAGTGGACTACTGAGAAAGATGCTATAGAGACTTTCTTCCCACTGAAAAGGTGATATACTTCTTATAGGATCATCATTTTAACAAAGAAAGACTGAGGATTGTGAAGTAGCAGTGGGATCTCATCTGAGGTTTTAAATTAAAGATTTTTTTCAGCTGAAATCAATTTTTTGTGATTTTTTTTCACACTTATAGCAGAAACCAACAAAATAAAACTAAATACATGTATAGTGGGGATTACTCATTTGTAAACATTTCATAGGATTGAACTATGGAAAGTTAGTGGCAAAAAAAGACATTTTGAAGAGTTTGCAAATGACACATTAAAGTGGTAAACTGTAGGGTCAAATGAGTTGTAGAAATAACAGAAAACAGGATTAGGCAGGACTGAGAGCATAAAAGAAATCAGAATGTAGGAATGAAGATGAACAATAGGTTTGCAATGAGTGAGAGTGGGAGAAGAGAACCTTTGAATAGATGATGGTGACTTAGAGTACAGTCTCAGAATTCAAGTCCTTGAAAGAGGAACAATTTCAAGAAATGGATTAGCTGTAAAGCATAGCAGGCATAGAACAAAGAAAGATGTCCTAAGAGGTGTGGGAAATTAGGAGCCTGTAATCAAGTTGTTAATCAACCAACATTTATTAAGCACCTACTCAGTGCTGGAAACTGTACTAGATGCAAAATAATACTAATAACAATAATCCTTGACTTCAAGGAGATGATATTCCATAAAGTGAAATTACTTGTACATATAGAAGTAAGTAAATGTATAAGATTGAGTATAATATTCTTTAAAATGATTTAGGAAAGGGAGGTACTAACAGTTTATATTGCTAACAATGGATATTGAAGTACTTGGTACGATGGGATGGACTGGGATAGAAAGAAAATCTGTAAACTTTATACTAATGCCACTAAAAATAGTCATAAATTAGCCTGGAGTCAGAAAATGGTAGCATCAAGAAGGAAGTGTGACATAAAGCAGATACATGGATAACTGAATGAGGAATGTTCTCTGACAATTGGTACTGGTGAAAACAGAAAACAGCAGTGAGGAATAAAAAGCATGCGTTTGTTGGGTCCTTACAAATTGGGGTTGAGAATGTGTAGAGTAACTACAAGTGAAAAGAGTTGCATAGGTGTCATGGACAGAGGAAGGTTTCTATTAAAAGGAGGAAGAAGTAAAAACGTTTGGTTGAAAATTTAGAGATGAAAGGAGAGTTTCTGAACATTAGTGCTAGCTTCCTTCCTTTCCTTCTTTCCTTTGTTTCCTTCCTCATTTCCTCTCTCCTTCTCTTCCATTCTTCTTTCCCACTCTCCTTCTCTCCCTTCCTTCTTTCCTCCCTCTTAACCCTAATCCTAACCCTTCTTTCCTCCTTCCCTACTTCCCTCTCTTCCATCCTTCCTCCCTCCCTCTCTGTTCCTTCTTTCCTCCCTCCCTCCCTTCTTTCTTTTCTCCCTCCCTTTCTTCCTCCCTCCCTCCCTTCTTCTCTCCATCCCTCCTTTACATCCTTCTTTCCTGCTTTCTCTTTTTCCTTCTTCCTTTCATATTTCCTTTTATTCTTAGCAACTTAAGAAGTCTATCTGTTAAAGTATTGTAGGGTTACAAACTACCTTAGTGGAAAGCACCCCCATAATGGTGGAATCATAAATCTTTACATGTTCCATATAAGTATTTATAATTAGTTATAATTATATTGTAGAGAGCCTTCCTTTTCAGTTTCAGGTTGAACTAGACGTTTTCTCCAGGCCCTTCAAAGTTTAAATTAGTAGCAACATCTTACCCACAAGGAAATTTCTATTCCTACTAAACTCTCTACCATTTTTTATATATCAGGCCATTTTTTTCTTTTCCTTACAGGGTTCTCAAGGATCTCCTGGTGTCCCAGGACCACCTGGGCCAACTGGACCCCCAGTAAGATTGACTTTGTTTTGTTTCCAATGTCATTTGGGTTGGGAGGAGTATAGAAAATATGAAGCATAATTCAATCTACCTAGAAATATATGCCAATGTGTACCATCAATTATTTTGAATGGAAAGACCCTGAAAGAAAAATTTCCTCCTCCCCTTCCCAAGGCCTCCTACTTTAACCAAATTATGTGAACCTATCAGCTAAGACCCATCTCTACCATTATCAAGACTAATAGAAGTGCCCATATATAGTGAAGTGGGCACAAGTGAATTTGTGCCAAGGTTATGAGACCTAAATGTTATTTTGTTCCCAGCCCCGTCCACTTAAAAGACCTTTTTGTTTGTGAAAAAAAGAAAAGAGACATAGTATGAATGATGACTTGTGGAGATGATGGATAAAGGCCTCATTAGAAATGATGCACTATGAAAGAACAGAATGGGCTGAGTCAAGAGGTTCCTCCCTTGTAAGAAGATTAAAGATAGAGCTTAGATAATATTTTTGTAGAAGAAATTCTTTTTCAAGTATATATTAAACTAGATGGCCTCTGAGTACACTCCAAAATCTTAGCATCTATGATTTTGTAGATACAGGTACTGCCATGTAAAGGCAGTCAGGAAAAAAATCCTCTTCTATATTGAAAATTAAACTCCAACAATCTCTCTTAAGCTCTAGATTATATAAAAAGAAATCCAACTATATCATGGGGTGGTGATGGCAGACTACCAGTTCTTTATGGAGATTTTCTTATCTAGGGTCTTCCTGGAGAGATTGGCTTCTCTGGAAAACCTGGCCAGCCTGGCCAACCTGTAAGTACTCTTCCACATTCTTGTAAAGTTTATTTTTTAAAAACCAATATAAAATTTCACCTTTATCTGAATTAAATTTCATTTTCTCAGACTGGGCCCAACAATCTAGCCTGCAATTTCTATATACATTTATAAGTACCTATGTTAATCATGTACTAGTTCTTGTTGGGTCTTGTTGAGATTTTTTTTTTTTGGTTGTGACTATAATACAACACGTTTGCTTTTCCTTTCAGTTTTGTATCATGTGCAAGTTATAATTGTTTTTTTTTTTACCTCTCTATAGGTTTTGGGAAAATTTTAACCCTCTCCTTCTGTGAATTATCTCTCCCCTAGCTTTTCCTGACACTGTTTTCTTCTGGCTCTCATCCTAATCCTCCATGGATTCCTTTGCTATCTTTTCATCTGTCCATTATTTCCTAATTGTGGATATTCCTCAAGACCCTATGCCAGTCCCTTTCTCTATCGTTCTCTCTATTTATTCTGTCCACCTCTTTCAACTGGGATCTCATTATTAATCATTTTATTTTAACTATCGATTCTATGCATATAACTCCATCATCTATATGTCAAGCTCTGGTCCTTCAACCAAGCTCTAATCCAGCCATTTCAATTTGGACATTTCAATTTGGATGCAACATAGTCATCTCAAAGTCAGCAAGCACAAACCAGAATTCATTGTTTCTTCTCCCAAATCACTCATCTTCTTAGCTTCCCTATCTTTATTGAGAGCACAGCCAGCCTTTCAGTTATCCTTGTTTCCAACCTAAAGGACACCCTTCACTCTTCATTTGCATTTCCAAATATTCTCTTCACATTTCCAAGCATTTGTAATGCCTTTCCTCCTCAGTGTGTCATTACTTTACTACTTACACAGAAACTACCTTAATTCAAACTCTTCTCCCTTCTTATCTGGACTATTCTAATATCTTCCTTGAGGTCTCCCCACCTCAAGTTTCTCCCCTTTCAAATGTAACCTCCCCATAGCTAGCAAAATGATTTTCCTAAAGTAAATGTCTGGCCATGCAGCTTCCTTAATCACTGATATGCAGTTGCTTCCTATTGCCTCTAGGATAGAACATAAATTTCATTTTATATTTAAAATCCTTCACTACCTAGCTTTAACTACTTTTCAGCCCTCATGTGCATTATTCTCATTTTATGATAACTCCAAATTGGCATTCCTGCTGTTCCTCACATGTGACACCCCATCTATTTCTGGTCCTTTGCCCCCTTGCTTGGAGTGAACCCCATCTTCTCTTCTGCCTTTTAGAATTCCTTGTTTCCTCTAAGAATCAGCTCAGGTAGACATCCTGCCTAAAACCTTTCCTCATCACTTCTCAACCTCCCTGTAAGTGCTCTTTCTTTCAAAGCTCCTTTTTTGTTAATTTAATGTATTTATGTGTATATGTACACACACATTTTGTATATGTGTACTTTTCTACAAATATGTATATATACACATATACATTCAGTATATATTCTTTTCCCCAATAGAATATTAACTAATTGAAGACTAGGTTTGTTTTGTATATTTAAAATATGTCACATTGTAAGTACTTAATAAATACTTGTTGATTGATCTGAAAATTACAGCTTTATGTTTTTTTTATCATTTCCCTATCCACCTTGAACCATTTTATCCTTCTTTAATCTTTTACTTGCTTGTAATATGGTTTTTAAATATCTTTTGTTATCTTTAGAATCAAATAGAAGCTTCATTTCTCTCTAGGTGTTCGCATTCCTCACATTCATATAAGATAATGATACTTTTATATTCTTGCTTTGTTAACTGTTCTTGATCCCATCTTCAACACATGTTTTGAAACTCTGCCATGGCCAGTGGCTCCTTGTATATTCACAGTCTTCTTGAAAAAATACTTCTTTTATTCTTAATTGAAATCCTTAATGACTTGGTAATCAGAATTTTAATTTCAAGAACATTGCATCCTTCCCCCACCCACCCCATTCTCTCCCTTACTGACTTTTCCTATTGAATTTTGGGTCATTTAGCCTTTTTTTAAACTCATTTAAAATATATTTTCCCCAAATCTAGCTGCTGCTCTTCATTTGGTAGAAAGAAAACTCTAGAAATTTTGTGATCAAGTGAAATACTCCATTGTTACTTTACCCGAAGTATTTGCCAGATTTATGAAATTTTTATTAGGCTCATCATCCCTTCCTCCCTTCAGATGGTGTATACTACTATGATAATAGTACCGCTCCTTGATCTTCATCCTAATTTTCCTTTATGCTTTCCATATTTTAGCTTAATTACTTTTTCACAGATATATTATGTAATATGATACTCTCTCTAATCTTTTCTCTTTTAAATACAGCCTATCATCCCATTGCCCTGGGCTAGTAATGGCCCATAAGCTATCAAGTCTCAGCAATTTTTATGAGGTCAAATGTACCTCCTTGCATTCATTTTATCATCAACCTCTGTGAATGTATATATAAATATCTAACCCAAAGAACTTTATTCTAGCTTCTCCCCCTTAAATGTTATCTCCTATTAATTATTACTCTTTTCTACCAGTATGCCATAGGACTTTACATTCATAATCTTCTTATATCATTCCTATTCCTTTATATGAAACATCCTAATTGTCAGAAGTGAAATTTGAACTTAGATATCCTGACACCAAGTATAACACTATGTCCACTATATCATGCTATACTATGTGGTACTCTCCATTGTATTTGCTTTGATGAATGAGAAATGACATGATAAGGTCAAATGAAAGAACTTTAGTGATGCTAGAAAATATAAGAACAAAGTGATCCCTTTCATCTGTGGATATCCAGAAAAGTTGTGATGGAACAAGTAGCCTCTGAGTCAGGCTTTTGGAGAAAGAAGATTTCAATAAAGAAATCTGGAGAAAATTAATGCTAAACAATGGAGATTTCAAAGGATCTAAAAACAACTATCTAGGCTGAAATTTCTCGTATATTCATATATCTGACTTTTTATTGTTCTTTGGGGAAACAGGGCTCCCCAGGGAAAGATGGGACAAGTGGACTTCCTGGGCTTCAAGGACCCAAGGTTGGTATCCAATATATAAGTTAAATCTGAAACTCCTCAAGCTAAAATTCCCAAAGAGGTCACTTCCATCCTCTATTCTCTTCTCTTTCTCTCTTCATATTTATTTTGTAATTTAGAATTATATGCTTTCAACCAGAGCTTCTCCTAATACCTCCTTGAGATTTGGAGCTGACCTAGACTTCTGTGCCAAGAGACTCCAAAGTCTGACAAGCTAGAAAAATGTCAAGTAAACACCCAATTATAGACTGGGTTTCTGTCATCTTCAGGCCAGCAAAGCTCTCTTTGGAGAGGTTTACCACTAGAAGACCAAGGAAAAATTAGGAGGAAGAATACAATTCTTCTATAATATCATCTCTTATAAATGCAGAGAGTTACAGATGGAGAGAGACAGGAATATCCCCACATTGGTGCAATTGTGTTTGTGTGATTGAATGAGGTAGTAGAGGTTGGATGAGACTGGCCAGTGAGACCCCAGTCCTTTGAGCACATATAACAGCCCTTTAACATTTATTTGCTTCTCCATTTTTCCCAATCACCCGACAAGGTAGCTGGTGCAGGCATTTTAAAATCCATTCTACAGATAGTAAGAGAACTGAATCCCAGAGAGATTCACCTACCCAGGGGCAAACGCTAGAGCCAGCCTTTGAACCCAGACCATCTTTCTTGACATAAAGTCCTGAAGCACTAGATGCATATATTGTTGTTGTTATTACTATCAGGGACTCCTTATGGATTGGAAAATGTCAAGGCTAGATAAAAGAAAATAATAAAAGATTTCCCCAGGACTATAAACATTTCACTCCCCTGAGCTGGTTTGTGGAAGAATCAATTTTCCCAATAGCTTCCTTTAAACAATGTTTAGCACATCAAGGGAGAGGAGTGAGAGGAATGTTTTATGCTTCAGGAAGCTTGGGTAACTCTTGCTTCCCCAGACAGGGACAGAAGAACAAATTCAATGTGATGGTTTCTAGCATTGTCAGCTCAGAGACCACACAGACATGACTCCCCTCCAATGTCTGCCTTGTCTCCCCGCGGTGTGTATTGCTGTTATAAACATTAACTTTGATTAAAAGACTAACTCATATTTCTGTAGTGCCTTTGAGGTTGGCCAAGTATATTTTCTTACCCCACCTTGGGAGGTAAATTATGCAGGGACCACTGTCCTCATTTGACAGATAAGGAAACTGAGTCTTAGAAGTAAAGCAATTTGACCAAAATCATGTAGCTAGAAATTCAGGATCCACAGCTGCCTATCAGGTGAGATATCCCTTCATACCAAAATTCTTTACGTTTATTGAATAACAGATCCCTTTGGCAATTTTTAAAATGTTATTAATACTATAATAATATATATTTAACATATATAAGTCATATAAATATGTAGATTTGATATAGATTAATAATATACTATATAGGATTATAAAGGAAACCATTTATACTCAGATATGGCTTTCATATATTAAAAGAAAAGTTCTTGCACCTGAGGTTAAGAATCTGTATTGTAGTAGGCAGTGATATGGCTCAGTGGATTGAGAGACAGGGCTAGAAATGGGAGGATCCTGGGCTCAAGTCTGTTCTCAGACACTTCCTAGTGGTGTGAACCTGGGAAAGTCACTTAACCCCCACTGTCCAGCTCTTATGGCTCTTCTGCCTTAAACCAATAAACAGAATTGTTTCTAAGACAGAAGGTAAGGGTTAATAAAAAAAAGACACTGGGTCCTAGTATTTTGCTGTGAAATTATAATTTTTGTCTCTTTCTCAAATTAATCTCTTCATGGGGAAAAAGAGCCTTTCCTGAAGTCTTCAATGGAATGCATATTAAAAAAGGCACTGAGTTTAGAGAGAGAAGATGGATTCAAATTCTGGCTTCACCACTTATTGCCTTGTGACATGGGGAAACTGCTTAATCTGAACCTTAGTTTCCTCATTTGTAAAAGGAAGAGAGTCATCCTTGTCCTGACTACTTCCCAAGAGGTTTATGTGTAGGAAAAAAGGAGTGAATGCCTTTTGAGAAGCTAAAAAGTGCTATACATCTCTATTCCTAAAGTTATGCAAATTATTCCAGCCATAAACAGCTATTTCTTGATTACAAAGGGCTGAATGAATGAATCAACATGATTTCAGTGTTTACTTTGTGCCAAGTATGGTGATAAGCACTGGGGATAGATTACCAGCAAGCAAACTGGAAGTTAGTTGGTGCCATGAATAGTACCATCCCTGGAGTCAGAAAAACCTGCCCTCAGATATTTACTAGCTGTGTGACCTTGGGCAAGTCACTTGACTCTGTTTGCCTCGGTTTCCTCATCTGTAAAATGAGTTGGAAAAGGAAATGGCAAACCACTCCAGTATCCTTGTCAAGAAAACCCCACATGGGGTCGTGAAGAGTCAGTTACAACTTTAAAACAATTGAACAACAATAAGCAGATCAGTTCTATACCTCAAAAAAAAATGGCATTCTATTAGGGGAAAACAGGACACATGGGCTAAAGAACTGACTTCCTTTCAAATTTTATTACATGATAGTAAGACTTTTTTTTGTTTGTTTTGCTGATGAACTCAAGGACCTGTAACTCACTATGCAAATTGCTGATAGCTCCCTTTTATACATTGTGACAATGGATACTGATTCAATAAATGTGGAAAATGTTCATTAAATGTCTGCTATGTCTAATAAAGATCCTGAGTTAAGTGTTGGAAATTCACACACTTCCTGCCCTCAAGGAACTTATATACTAATACAGGAAATAAATCCTTATAATTTTCCAGGGAATCATAGTTGCATGGACTATGAGAAGATAACAAATTATTCTTATAACCAGTAGACTGCCATTGTTTTGAGGCTTTAAATTATTGTGCGCCTTGCCCCAGTTTGTATCACTGGGATGGTTTACATAAAAGTGATGTTTCATTCTCATTTGGTTAAATCAAGTCAGCAAGCATTTATTAAGCACTATGTGCCATGTTAAGCCCTGACAACTACCTGTTGGACGATCCTCTTGATTTTTTGATAATTGATGTATTAATGCTCATTCGTGGTGCTTTTGTATACAAATATCACACCTAAATTCATCATTAGATTGCTCAAGCTTAGGAACACTATTTCTTAAGGTGTTGCAGGCATTTTCTAGATTGTGGAAATTCTTCAATCCATGTCTACTTTATAAATTCTAAACTACTTAGCCTGACATTCAAGGCCCTAATCCCAATCTTTCTCTAATATATTCTTTCAGCTTCTTCTTAAATTACATAATTTAAAGCCCCACTTTGATATTTTAGCCTGGCTAGACTACAAACCATATTTATTCTAGAAACTCATTCTATCTTTTCTCATCTCAATGCCTTTGTTTTTTTTTTCCTAAACTTATAGTTGATTACCTCCCATCCACTAAAATTTTAATAATCCTTTAATGAGCTAAGATGCCACCACTTTCATATATCCTCTCTTAATTCCTAACTTCTCTCCTTTCCCCGTCATTTGAAATAATTGTCCTTTCCTTAGAACTCCCATATTATTAATCCTCCCATATTACTCTTGATGCTCATTTTCTGGTTTTGAAATGTGCCCATTTATCTTATATCCCCAAAGATTGTAAGCTCATTAATACTAGAGAATTATCTGATATGTATCTCACACTCACATTTACACAGTCTCACATCTCTCACACATATCTTGCATAATAATTCAGTGCCTCAAAACAATTTAATAGTTTGTAACCAATCACATAGTCTTTACTATTGTGGTTCCCTAGACAGACATGATGTCTTAGCTCCTGTATTAGAGCTTAAGTTCCTTAAGGATAGAAAATGTGTGAATCCCCAGCACTGAATTTGGGGTCCTTATTGCACAGAGTCCTATTTAATACATTTTGTCCACATTTATTGAATAAGTATCCACTGAGAGAGCTCAGTTGGTCAAGAACCATGTACTAAGTTGATTATTTATAAGACACTGGGATAAACTTTGGGATAAAATAATACCAAAAAACAATAACTCTCATCCTCAAGGAACTCAGTGAGTGAGAGACAACCTAATTAGAAAGAGTTTTGGACTTGGAATTAGGAAAGAGAATAGAATGTTTGAATCATAATTCTGATAATTACTGGTTGTTTGACCCAAGGCAAGTCAATGAATATCTTTATTGATAATCTCTGTAGTACTTACCTCCTTCACTTGGTATGAAGATCAAATTGTACTAAAAAGATTTTGAAAACTTGGAAGCAGCATATCTATAAATGTCATTTGTTGTATGTTTTTGTGTTTCCTTCCATTCTAAGCACAGAACATTCTAGATTCTTAATAAATGTTCGGGACATCCTCCCAGTAATTATCCTTTGTGTTCTTTCCAGGGAGAGCCAGGAGAGCGAGGAGAAGGCGGCTTGCCCGGGAATCCTGGACCGAGGGTACGGAATTTCTCTTTCCCTTATCCGTCTGGCTGTCAATTACATGCCGGTCAGTCAGCTGGCTGTAGTTTCTCTGCTTTGCAGAGCAGATCAAAGGTCTAGTTTCTGACCTCATTCTGTCACCTGTCTTATTGATCCCCAGCTACTACAGATAAACCAGCCTTGTATCCTCAGGACTTTGGGGCATTTCCCTGACCTGAGTGACAGCAATGATTCTGTTCTGTGTCTGCGTATGTACATGTGTGTCTCTGTGCTTAAAAAGATCATTCTGGAACCAGAGAGGATGAATAAATAGCTGAACCTCCTTCCATAATTACGCTCATTATTAATCAATCAATAAAGCAATAAACATTTCTTAAGTTCTTACTATGTAGCAGGCACTGTGCTAGGTGCGGGGAATACAAAAAAGAGGCAAAACAACCCAGACTTAGTCCTTTATAATCTAATGGAGGTTATTGGTGGCACATAATGGATAGAGCGTTGAACCCAGAGTCAGAAAGACCTGAATTTAAATGTGGCCTCAGATATTTACTAACTGTGTGATCCTGGCCAAGTTCCTTAACTTCTGTTTGTCTCAGTTTCCTCAACTGCAAAATGGGAGTTATAATAGCATCTACCTTGCAGGTTTCTTGTGAAGAGCCAATAAAATAATATTTGTAAATGTCTTAGCACGTGCTGGCACATAGTAGGCACTATATAAACAACTATTTCTCCTCTCCTCCCCCTACATTGTGATCCTCATACTATACCAATAAAATTTGAGGCTGCATCTTGAATTCGACAAGACTGAAAGAGGTACTTTGATAGAACAGAATGAGTATAGTTTGGGAAGTTAAAATAGAGTTATAGACTAGTAATTTTCTCTCTCTGATCCTCAGTTTTCTCCCCTTAAAAACAAGAGATTGAACAAACTAATCTCAAAATCCATCTATAATTAGATCCTGATTAGTGTAATTAATCCCTTGAAATGGCTACATACATTTAAATTCACAGTATTCAAAGTTAGAAGTATGTAAATTATTCTTATTGGTTCCAGACCAATGGAAATATGCAGTGTAAATTCAAAACCGCACATGTACTTTCAGGATTTTATTATTCATACTAATCAGGGTCTGACTACAGTCTAATTTCTAATTTAAAAACAAATATCTATTCTACATAAAATCCAGGAAATGACATCCTTTGCTTAAATACCTCCTGGGAGTGGGAATCCCCAATTTACAAGGACACATTATAATATTTTTGGAGAGCTGTAATTTTTAAGACAATCAGGTGATTGGAATAAATTCCTCTACCTTAAAAATGGTTTCTACTATAAGGGTGTCCAAAATGTAAACTTTGTATTAATACTTCCAAACATCCAGGATCTGTTATGTCATCCAGATGGTCCGACATTATAGAAGGAGACCTGCTTCCATGACTAGAAGAATGTTTTGTTTTGGTTTGCTTTGGTTTGTTTTTTTGTGAATTGGTGTAGCCAAGAAAATTTCTGCACTTTGCAAAGCTGTTTCTGGCTTCAGACAGGCCTCTATCACTTCACCTGTACTTTATTTTTTTATTTTTTTATTGCAAGTGGTTACCTACAAAACTGTTCAGTTTATTGATTTTTAAAAAATCTTCCCTTCCCTCTTAGAATCAATACTCTTTGTTGATTCTAAGGCAAAAAAGTATAGGCAATGGGTGTTAAGTCCAGGGTCATATAACTAGGAAGTATCTGAGGCCAGATTTGAACCCAGGATATTCCACCTCCAGGCCTGGCTTTCTATGCACTGAGCCATTTTGCTGCTCTCTGTTCACTTTCATTATTTATCATTCATTTTAAAAAAAGGAAAACTGGAAGAAATATATTCAAAAAAGACTGATGTAAAAAACAAAAAGTACCAATTAAACTTCAGAGAAGAAAAAGGAATTCTTTGATTTTAACCTTAATAAGAGAATTGACAATACTCCATTTTTGAAAAGAAATTGCACATAAAGGAAGTCCAAAACTCTAGTACAGTTTCAAACTATTAAAATTGGGACAGCTTTTATACTGGCAATGATATTAATAATAACAATAGCAAAACCAATAAGCATTGTTATTATCATAATTTTACATAATATTTTAATATTGTTCTATAGGAATACTACACTGGTACCCATTTCATCCTATCCCACCTTCACCTCAATTTTGGAAATTTTTTCCATGTAGTTAAACGAAGTTCAAGTGAGAAAACAGAATAATTTTCATGGAATAAAAACTCATCTTCCTGGTGAGCTGGATCAATTCTTAGAATTTCTTCACTGGAAGGATTTCAAAGATCATTTAGCCAAATTCTTAATCAGAATACAAATCTCTATTAAGTGTTTATCCAAGTCTCTCCTTGAAGAATAGAAATAAGGATCTCTTTATCTTCTGAGGCAGACCACTCCAATCTCATTGCCTGATTCACTTCCTATCAAGGATATGATTCATTGTAGGCTATAACTCTTCCATGTAGAAGGTATTCTGATCCCTGAAATCTTGATAACTGAGATTTTATATCCTTCTGTTTTCAGGGTGAAGCTGGGGAGCAAGGTCTAGTGGGCATACCTGGTGAGAAGGTGAGTCAATGAACTCAACATCATCCTCAATCTCTTTGTTCATTTCATTCCCCATTCCCCATTTCACTATCTAACATTAAAATCATATCTACTCGTGTTAGTGGAATACTGGGCCATTGTTGTCAGTGTGATGTATTCTCCCAGGCCTCCTTTCAGGGAATCATACTCCCAAATTCCCAAATCCAGAGATACAGAGTAATGTGAACATTAACAATATAGAGATTTCCCTACTTAGTGTGAATCATGGAGGGATGTTCTCAGTTCCTGTTCTGAACTTACTTCATCTCTGCCATTCCTCGTGGGCACCAGAATAAATTTAAATGCATCCTATAAGAACTTGAAGAGACCACATCATCCTTTTTTCTATTCATAACCTGAACTGTCAATTTAATAATAATTTTCCTCTGTAACTTCTGGATATGAAAACCCCACATACTAGGAAGCCTTGAATCATTTTCTTCTCTTGGTCCAGTGCTTTTTCTCTCATTCTTCCTTTTTTGTCTTTGTCACTTTTAGCTCACATCCAAATTAAATTTATTTTTTATTGTCTTTGAGATGAAGTCTTCCTGCAAGTCTATAGTTCTCAATCAATTAGCAAGTACTACTATTTTACTGAATATATTGCTGTGTGAAAACATCAATGTGCCCAATGGCCCTGTTCATCCTCATCCCATCCCAACACAATATAGTAGGAAGAGTACAGGATTTTTCATCTAAAGTTCTAGGATCAAGTCCCATTTAGTTTTCAGTGAATGAAGCCTACAGATTGTGCTCCTTCCTAGCCATATGGCCCTTGGGCAATTTACTTGATTCACCAAGTCTTAATTTTCTTATCTGTTAAATGAACATAATAGTCTGTTCATCACAAAGTTGTTCTGAGAATCCACTGGGATAATACAATAATAAAAATTCTTTATGAAATTTAAGGTGCTATTTAAATATCAAGTCCTTGTTCCACTTTACTTCACAGTCTCCATATAATTCTTAGGTAGATTCAATAAATACATGTTTGAGTGGGGTGGGAATTTGAAGCCTTTTATGAATCTTTTGTCCCCCTAATTTTGTGTTATGTTTTACCAGGGAGAAATAGGACTTCCAGGATCTCCAGGACTCCAAGGTCTAAGAGGAGAGAAAGGAGATGAGGTAAGTAACTTCATAGCAGCATAGGTTTTTTTGCTTGTTTGTTTATTTGCTTTTAGCCTTAGAGATCCCTTGAATCTCTAAATTATCTAATCTAAGGAGGTAGGAACATTATTCTAGAGCAGTGGTTCCCAAAGATTTTTGGCCTACCTCCTCCTTTCCAGAAAAAATATTACTTAGCCTCCTGGAAATTATTTTTTTTTAATTTTAATAGCAATTAATAGGAAAGATAAATGCACCTATGGCCATCACTGCTCTCCTGGATCACCGGAGCACCCACCAGGGGGCGGTAGCACCCACTTTGGGAATCACTGTTCTAGAACTTCATTCAAAAGAAAATTATGTTGTTCAAGGGAACTTATCATGCCAAGGGAACAACATTTGGATGCTGAATGACATGATCCTTGTATTTGTGGAAGGAAGAATCATAAATCATAGAATTAGAAAATTGTAGAATTGCAAGGTAAATTATCCAGGGTAAAGCATAAATCATATCTAGTGTATTCTGGACAGAGGGCTATCCATTTGCTTCGTTTGAAGATTTCAAAAGAATCTAGACTAAACAGTGAAGTGAGGGTTGGATGTGGAGTCATGAAGATCTAAATTCAAATACTGCCCAGCCACTTTCTAGCTATATGACCCTGGTCAAGTTATTTAACTTCTCTTTGCTTTATTTGTGAATTATTTATTTATCTGTAAAATGAGCATCAGAATATCATCTTCCTCATAGGGTTGTTTTAAGGATCAAGGGGTATATGTAAAGCATTTTTCAAACATTAAGAACACTAAATAAGTGTTATTATTATCATTATAATTATCATTAGTCAAAGATAGGGAATATACTAATCTTCATGGAGCCCATTCTACTTGGGAACAATTTTATTTAAGAATTTCTTCCAAATACTGAGTGAAATCCACTTCTCTATAATAGAATTATTTTATTACTTCCACATTTGCCCCGTGGGACCAATGAAACAAGTTTAATTCCTCTTTAAGATGACATCTTCAGAATTATGCTATTTAAAAGGCACCAATCATGCTCTTCCCCATTCTAGTCTCTTCCCCAGGCTAAATATTCTCGATTCCTTTAGCCAGTTGTCATACTGTTAAGTCCCGCCACTAGTCTGGTTAACTTCTTCTGTATCATTTCTGCTTGCCTTCTAATGATAGAATCACAGATTTTCCAATACTTATATTAATTGGCCTAGGACATATGACCATTAAACTTTCTACCCAGTTACCCTGAACCCACTACCCCACTGCCAACCTGAAACTGAATCAGTGGAGTTGCTGGAAACTTTTTTTATTGTTCATTCAAGATATGAAACTAAAGACTTCAAGGGATGATTCTCTTCTCCCCTTATATTTTATTCGATTTTCTACTCCTATTTCTCATGCAATGAACAGACCCACTTTCCACTGATTCCATTTTCATCTATTTTCTTTATTTCTTTTTTGTCTGTTTCTATTTTTGTCTCTGCCTACCACTGCCTCTCTCTCTCTCTTTCTCTTAGTTCACTCATTCCATAAATTCTCCTTGATCAATAACCACCAAAACATAAAACCAAGACCATCATCTCAAAGACAATGATGATGCTTTTTGTATAGCCATAGAAGTCATTAATAATTTTGAACAGCTGTGATGTTACCTCTTCCCCACTCGGATGGTGTCATATAGTGTTCACAAACATAAAACTGGTAATATTTTATATAGAGAAGGTAACAGTGACCTCAATCGAGGAGTTCAATTGGCCCAAGAAGTTTCCATGAGGAAAGAACAGAAAGAGACAGGAAATTTTCTTGTGGCCAGCATCTCTTGTTCAGGGAATCTCCTGTGTAAGATGTTTCAGGAGAGGCAACTTGGTGTGTAGAGATGAGAACTCTAGTCTGATTCTTCCACTAAGTCACTAGATGACTTTAGCAAGTAATTTAACACACTGTCATATGCATTTTTCTTCTTGGTAAAGCAAAGGAGTTCAACCAGATGAAAACAAAGGTCACTTGTAACTCTGGGATTTCATGTTTGTCTATTTATCTGTGAACTCAAGGATTTGTAAGCTATTTCCAGAGCATCAGAGTAATGTCCACACAGCTGCTGCCTGCTCCTAGTTAAGGTTTATTGGTGTTCTGGCTGTATTAGCTGACGGTTGATGGAGTTTACCTGACAAAAATCAAACTTTATTTTGTCTTGGTTTTACCAGATAAAGGACAACAATAACACTCACTTGTTGTTTCTTTTATAACAATCCCAAGTGAGAAATTACAGAACGATGTTTGCGTTTCATCATTGCATCCATTCTGTTGTAATTATGTTTCCTGCAGGCATGTCAAGAAAATGAATCCTTCTAATTGCAGTTGGAGGCAAATTCACCATTTTTCATTGTGTGGAGAGGGTCAGGAAAGGGATATAACAGTGTGCTGTCTGCCATGTTGCTGTCTTCTGTGGAAGAAATTCTGGAATTGGAGTCCAGAGAGAGGGGTTCTCCGGTGGCTCTGACACCGAGTCTATGTGACTCTGGGGGACAGTTTCTTTATCTGTAAAGTTTAGAAACAAATATATTGCACTCTCTGCCTCCTTGTAAGGAAAGGACTTTATAAATCTTAAATTGTTTTAAAAGTACAAACTTGCTGATCCAAGCTTTCTTTCTCCAAAATGCCTCTGCAAGCTTTAGTACACAAAATACTTGTACAATATGATTCCTTGGGGCTGCTAGGCAGTGTAGCAGATAGAGCATCGGACCTGGAGTTAGAAAGTCCTAAATTCAGATTTAGCCACAGATGCTCTGTAAGACCCTGGGCAAATCACTTAACCCTGTTTGCCTCAGTTTCCTTATCTGTAAAATGAGCCAAAAAAGGAAATGACAAATTACTCCTGTATCTTTGCCAAGAAATCCCCAAATGGGGTCATAAAGAATCAGATACAACTGAAATGACTGAACAACAAACAAGAATACTGACTGATTCCTTCCAACTTATCAGTCTTGTGTTCCATTTTTGAGAGTTCAGAGAGCCCAACATTCTACCAGAACCAATTCTTCTTCACATTCAGCATTTCATTTCCCATTCAGTGACTTTTCAGTTTCTGATACTCTGCATGCTCACTGCAGGCTGTCAGAATCCCTCGTTTTCTTGAAGGCTCACCTTAGGTGTCACCTCCATCGAGAAGCCTTTTTCAGTCCCTTAAGTCAGTGGCATTCTTTTTCAAATTTAATTTTGTATTTATGAATGTGTGAACATAACGTATCTCCTTAGGAAAATATAAGCTCTTTGAGGGCAGGCACTAGTTTGTGTTCATCATCACATCTTTATTGTCTGCTTTTAACTGATACCATAATAGTATTGGGTTTATTGAACAATTACCAGAAAGTTATTTAGTTTTCTTTGGTCTACATTTTTGGCCCTATATTCTATGTATCAATATACTTAAGTGCTCTTCAGTCTTGGTAAAGTGACCTTCTTGCTGTTTAGAGAAGCTAGGTGATGGGCAGTGGTTAGAACACTGGATTTGGAGCCAGGAAGATCTGAGTTCAGATTTGGTCTCAAACACTCACCATCTGTGTGACCATGTGTAAGCCTTTTTACTTCTCCCTTTTCAATTCAATAAAGAAGTTGGACTCAGTGGTATCTAAAATCCTTGAAGTTCTTAATTTATCCAAAGAAATCATAGATCTTTTGTTCCAGAATAACATTTTAAAACCCTTCTAAAAATGTGTTTCCCATTTCCCAATGAGTAAGTGTAAATAGCACTTACTCAATGTCAGTTCAACTTTTCTGATGGCTTAGCATTTTCATTGGGAACATTAGCTATGGTACTATATTTTAAAATGTTGATACCCTCAAGGTCTGCTGAAGTATGGATGATTTAAATGGCCTCATATTAATATGTTTTTGTTTTAGGGTTTTTTGTGTTATTTTTTTTTCTTATTTTTCTGCCTTAATTTAAACCTCATGGCTATTACAGTTAGCATTTTATAATGGAAAGAGAGCTGAATTTGTCATCCGAGGACCAAATTTCCTGCTGGACTTATTTTCTTAGTTCTTCCCCTATGCACTTAGGTAGGCAAGTCACAATCTATATTGACATGACTCTTCTTTGGAAACTAGTGGGTTGGACTAAGAAATCTTTAAACTCTAAACCCTTTAATCCTGCTTCATTTTTTTTCCTACTGTAGCTTCTCTCAACTCCTCTACCTTTCCTAATTGATGGTTATTATTTACTCTGGGCACAGGAACTAGATTGCAAGTCTCTTAGAATTAAATTTGAGCAAATCAGTTTTGTGTAAGGGTCTGCATGACTCTACCTTGAGAACAACAGATCACAAACTTTAACAGTATAGTTTTCTGATGTCTGTGTTCTTATTCAGGCATTTCAGTCATGCTTGGCTCTTTATGACTCCATTTGGGTTTTATCTTGGCAAAGATACTAAATAAAATACCGTTTCTTTCTTCAGTTCATTTTACAAATGAGGACACTAAGGCAAATACGGAAAAATGGTTTGTCCAGGGTCATACAGCTAGTACATGTCTGAGGTACAGATTTGAACTCAGGAAGATCAGTCAATCTTCCCGATTTTAGGATAGGCACCCTGTGCACTGTGCCACCTAGCTGCCTTAGCCATTGTAATTGTCTTTTATTCTGATCAAAAGCATTTTTTGCTTCCTTCTTGGAAATTGAGTACATTCTTGATAGGTGGAATTTCTGGTTAATTGACCTCAAATAAAGTGTTAATTTACTTGGAGTTATGAAAGAAATATGGTCTAGAAATTAGGCAATATGACTTTACCTATGATTTCTATAGTTATGTAAACGGATAAATTACTTTCCTTCTCTTTTGTCTGGTGTTCCTTTTTTCATAGTTTCACAAGATTAAGAGCTGAAAAAATAACCTTGTTCATTCCCCTTATTTTAGAACTAAATAGACATAAGGCCAAGAGATTAAGTGACTCTTATCTCAAATGACAGAGAGTAACAGAGCAAGGATTATAACCCATATTTTCCAATGTTACATCCAGTCTTCTTTCTGTACTATATTGTCTCATTTTACACAAAGGAATATCTCCAGACTGTCTCCCTCATAGAGTCAAACAAAAAAAAAAGAGGTTTTAAATGTGAACTACTTAGAAGGCACTGCAGAAGACCCATAAAAATAATAATTGCTAAAGAGATGCATTTAGTGGTCTGAGTAAAAATGGTATTTATTATTTTTCTTGATTGTACATTAGGGTAAAAAAGGTGCCCTGGGACTCCCTGGACTGAAAGGTGACAGAGGAGAAAAGGTAGGAATGATTTGTTATTTCTTAATTTTCTTATTTTCAGGACCTTTTGAATGCATGACATTTCATGGATATCAGTAGAACACGACAACTGGAAGTCTGAAAGAAAGTAAAGAGATGGACAAACTCTCTCTTGTCTCCCATTATTATCAGTTTAAAAGAAAATGCAGATTCAAAGACTCTAATATATGTAGATATATATATATGTGTATATATATATATATATATGTAGATAGGTAGATAGATAAGAATCTTTCTTTTAGACAATTTCTACCATGTTAATGACATAAAAACTATAGTTGATTATGCTAACCTCTTCCTAAGTATGTTGAAACCATCCATCTACTGTATTTAACAGACCTTTCTTCCTTTCTGGTTTCCTCTTTTTTCCTTACTATTCATTCCCTCTTGATTACCAACCAAAGCCTAGGCATAATAGAATTACAAATGGTTGAATGAAAAAAAATAATCAATATTGGTTCAATATGGACTGTCACGCCCCAAGTTTTTTCTTCTCTGGACCAACCATCCAATGAAATCTTATATAATGTGATGTCTAATCTTTCTATTGTATAGCTCACCCTTCTCTGGTTCTGTTCAGCTTTCTGAAATTGTGACCTCCTTACCCCCATTCTTCCTCCTTTCAGAGGTAAACATATCAATGTGTCCTGACCAGGAGAGGGGATGGGAGAATTCATCTTTCTTCCTCTAAATGCTGGGCCACTGACTCTAGTCTTAAGTTTGTCTTATCTACGCTTGACTTCTCTCCTTTTTCTCTTTTCTTTCTCCTATTTTTTTCTCCCTCTACCTTTATCATTTTATCCAGCTCTCTTCTCTCTTTCAGTTACATTTCTTTCTCATTGACCATCCTTTTCTCTCTTCTCTCTCTCTCTCTCTCTCACTACTACCCTCTGTCATTCTTCTTTCTTCTTCATCTTTGTTTCTCCTCCTTTTTTCTCTATGCTTTTTAACTTTTCTTTTTCTATCTCTATCATTTTTCTGTCTTTTTCTTTTCTCCCTCTTGTGTCTTCAATTCTTTGCATTTCTCTGAATCTCTGCTTTTTTTCTCTTTCTATGATGTTTTTCCTCTCTGTTTCTCTTCTTTCCCTTTACTCTCTATTCTTTCTCATCCCCTTCCATTCTCTGGATCTTTCTCCCTTCTTGCCTCTATTATATTTCATCCTTTCATCTCCTTCTCCCAATTCCTACTCCTTTCTCTCTTTCCTCACACCTCCTCTCTTCCAGTTTCCTTCCTCTTTTACAGAGAGCTGCCCTTTGGAAACAATGTGGTCTAAAAATAGATGGCAGCAGAAGGAAGGAGACACATTCACAACTCAGACTATAGAATGCTTCAGACTCATGGACTTTTCAGAAACATCATTTCAGATAGAAAACTCATTTCTAGTACTCAAAAGCTTAGGATAATAAACCCTTTTTTTATTACTTTCCTCAAGCTTCTGGTGCCTGCAGCAAAATTCTCAAATTCAGTTTTAACTAAAAGAAGCTATTTCTCTGGGTATAAATGAGCCTAGAGGCCCCAAAAGCTAAGCTGGGCATATAGGATATGTTTCTTGCCATCTTGGAACCTACTGCTTCAATAGGATTTGTAAGCCTTACCTGGCATTCAGTTACTTAAAGCTAACTCTCTATCCAAGGACAAATGTTATCATAATCACAATTTGTAGCTGAATCACAACATCTAAATTTGTGTTATATTGTGCAAGTGAAATGCCATTTTACTGTGGGACCAACAGAAATCTCATAGTCCCCTCTTCCTTTTTATTCTTATTGACACTACTTTTGGTCAAGCCATCATTATCAGTCACCAGTACCATGACGTAGTCCCCATAAAATATATATTCTGCATTTCCACTCTACCCACTCAAATTAACCTTTTTCTCCCTTTACCCCTACCTGAATATGCTTTTATTTAGAGATCAAGTCATGTAGTAAAAATCCTCCTTTTAGCAGATCTTTATGTGTGCTTGAATAAAGTTCACAAATTTCTGTCTAATATTCAAAACCTTCCATAGCTGGGTGCCACTCTACCATTCCAGTATTATTTCACATTATCCGGCACACATTCCATACTACAGCTAAACTAGATTCAGACAGAAGCACTTATTAAATGCTTACTTTGTGTCTGGAACTGTGCTTTGCTCTGGGAAAATAAAAACAACAAATGGCTATTCCACATGAGGAGTTCATGCTTTCCACACCCCTCTTCCCCTTGCATTATGCTTCCATTTACATGCCCCTCTGCTCATACTCTTCCCTATTCCTAAGTAACTCCTTTCTGCTTTGAACTATTGAATTCCCCTGTCCCTTGTTTAAAGTTCATCTCAAATGCATCCTTTTCCGCAAAACCTTTCCAAATCTCTCATCTGGTTTTTGTCCTTCCCATTCGGGACTCACAGAACACTTTTATTTTTCAAATTTTCTAATGTGTTTGTTGGTAACATCGTGAATTACAGAAATTGCCATGTGTGAGTGTCTTGTTCCCCAATTAGAAGAGAAGCTCTCTGAGGGCCATAACCATGTTTCTCTAAACTTTGAGCCTCCACTAATAGATTAGACAGTAATCTTACTCTTTACATAGTAAACACTTAATCAGAGGTTTGTGGCATGAATGAATGGTTTCATTCTCTTTATTCTTTAGGGCGAAGCTGGTCCTGCTGGCCCTCCTGGTCCCCCTGGCTTCCCTGGAACAGTAAGTTATATGACACTGGATTCCTTTCTCTTCTCTGAACTGTTTACAGTTTTTATTACGTATCTCATACAGACTTTAACTTATTTTCATTTCTAATGTACTCATGAAGTAATGTTTAACATTCAAGTTGTAATCGAGATGCATTTTCCCACAATAGGTTCCTACATTTGGCTCATCTCTCCACACACGTTATAAGTTTCTGAAACATATATAGACCAAGTGTTCAATTTCTCTTGTGACCTTCTATAGAATCAAACACTATTCTATGCATAGATTTTTTCCCTAAAAAATCCCCACAAGGTTTTAATAAACAAAATAAGTATAAGTAAAATGATAAATAAATTCAGCACACTAACATGAATTTATTTCATCCTGAGGCAAAAATGAAATATAATTTATAGAATTCACGAAGTCCACTTTATATTCCATATTGCACAGTTTATGTGGCACATAATTTGTAATGATCTTTTAGAAGTAAAAAGCATTTTTTAACAAATAAATACATAGAAATAAAAAGATTATCCAAAAATGATAGGTTAGATGCAGTAAAGTTATGAGGAATATTAGGAGCTAGATCAATAAAGATTTATTTTCTTATATTATCATGGAATGTTAAATCTGAGAAGATGACAAAACATACAGTGTTAGAAGAAAGTATACCACAAAGGAGAAGAAAAAATCAAATTGGTTTTGGAATCATGGACCCATTTTTAGATACTGTCATTTAGTACCTGTATGGCTTAAGGAAAGTTTGCTTCATATCTCAGGGCTTCAGGTTCCTCATCTCTAAATGAAGATTTTAGAAAACATTGTCTCCATAGCCCCTTCTAGCTTTAAATTTATTATTCTATTCTGTTATCCGGTATAATAGAAGATAGAATGATGAGACTGGAAATGATCTTAGTAATCGTATGGTCCAATTCCTTCACTTTGCAGAAAAGGAAAATTTAGGTCAAGAGAGAAAAAGTGACTTATCCAAGACCACTTATTGAGTTAGTTGTTTTTTAATTGTCTCATTTTTGTTAGAATGTTTTTTTCTTCCAAAAAGATCAGTATTTAGAATGTAAAATATAAAAGGTTGAACCTAGAAGGAACCTTAAAGATCTTAAAGATCATCATTTCCCAGATATTTATTTTAAAAATGAGGAAAGTTAGATTAAAAAAGGCAGTGACTTGCCCAATGTCAATTCTATAATTAATCAACAAGCGTGTATTAAGTGCATGCTGTGTTTCAGGGACTGTGCTAAGTGCCAAACTTCCCAAAGGAAGGTTAAATAATCACTGTCCTGATGGAGTTTATATTCTAGTGAGACAGACTATGTATAGAACTAGGTAAAAGATGGATGCAGAATAGATGAAAGGTGATTTGAGACACAGCCCAGAATAAGTGTTAAAGTTGGGTTCAAGCTCAGTCTGATTTTAAATCCTATGCCATGTTGCCTCTAAGCAGGGAATTCCCTGTCTAGATGCTCTACTCCTTGGAGGGGTTCTTAGCTTTTCACTAGGAACAAGCATTAGCCTTCAGGTACTCCCAATATTTAGGCAACCCCAATCATGAAGGGTAATGCCAACCCTGCACAAAAAAGGAAATGTCTATTATTGAATGAAAGATTCCGGCGAAAGTTGGCTCTGATGTAGAGAAATAATAGACCTTCTCTTATTGATTCTTGATTTTTCTTCATTCAAGATGAACCGTATATTTTGAGGAGATGTCTCTGGGCTACTTTGTACCTGGGAAGCAGTATTATTCAATAGAAAGTCATTAGAATAAAACTTCTGATCTGCATTGTAGAATTTACCTGAATAGGAGAAAAAAAACCTTTGTAACAAACAAAACTGACCAGACATAGAATGTATTGCTTTTATAAATAGTGAGCTTCCCATTACAGGAGATTGTTAGATGGACACTGGAGAACCAGAGGCAGCTGTTGGTGCTGAGGACAGAGCACTGGAAGTCAAGAATTTTAATCCCTGAATTCAAATTTGGCTTCAGCTACTTCCTAGCTGTGTGACCTTGGGCAAGATATTTAACCTCTGTTTGTCTCAGTTTCTTCAACTTTAAAATGGGCATAATAATAGTACCCACCTCCCAGAGCTGAAAGAAAGGAAGAGAGAAAGAAAGAAAGAAAGAAAGAAAGAAAGAAAGAAAGAAAGAAAGAAAGAAAGAAAGAAAGAAAGAAAGAAAGAAAGAAAGAAAGAAAGAAAGAGAAAGGAAGGAAGGAAGGAAGGAAGGAAGGAAGGAAGGAAGGAAGGAAGGAACTAAACTTTTGATTATATTGAAAGATCAAATCAGGAATAGCTCAAACTTTTCCTATGATTCCTAGTTCTAATATTTTCTAGTTTGAGATATGGGACATGTCATTTACTTTTCTGAGCCTCACTTTAATTCTTTATAAAAATGAGGTTATCATTTGTGTCTTACTTCTCTTACATAGTTATTTCCAAGATCAAATGAGAAATTCAAAAGACACTTATAAACTCTATACAGTGTTCTATATTTTATTTTTCTTATACTGCCACTTTGATGACAGTTATTTTATACACATATTGACATGGAGGAATACTTCCTCCATCAGCGAAGTTTACAACTCCTCTATGACTTCTTCTTGTGTGAGAGTCTTGTCTATATCTTTTGATAAATCTTTGATTGAAAATCAACCCAACTCACTAATTGGACTACCTTGAAATTTTTCAATCCATCAGTGCTAGGCTGTCCATCTATTAACTCCTTCTCCTTCTCTTTCCATTTTTTTATCATTTTCCCAGTTTTCATTAAAAGAAGAATATTGTACAGGATTAAGGAAATGTTTTTCCTACTATGGTTTACTATAGTCATATGACATGTTAATGTTTTGTTTTGTTTTTCAACTCTATGGACTACATTTTAGAAAGGAAACCTATAAGCTGAAGTATACAAGAGAGGCAAAGAAGGGGCTGAGGAGTCCTCAGCACTAATGTTACATAAGAATTAATGAAAGGAAGAGGGGTTCTTTAACTTAAGAAGAGATAATGTACCAGGGACATGATAGTCGTCTCCCAAGTATCTGAAGGGTTGTTAGGTAGAAAGAGAATTATACTTCTTGGTCTCATAGAACAGAACTAAGAGTAACAAAGCAGAGAGTTTTCAATATAATAAAAAGAAAAAAAAGTTGTCCAACAATCAAAACTATTCCCATAGTGGAATGATAGGTCTTAAAATATACTAGTAGGTTCCTTACCATTGGTAGTCTTTGAACCAAGGCTAGATGATTAATTACATTAATTATATTCATGCTGGAGAAGAGATTCTTGGTGTGATGTAGATTGACCTAGATAGCCTCTGAAGTCCATTCCAACTCTAATAATGATTTCTCCTATTTTTCTCTTTTTTTTCCTTTTCTTCTTTTTTCTTCCTTCCTTTTCTTTTTTTTAACCCCTTAACTTCTGTGTATTGGCTCCGTGGTGGAAGTGTGGGGGTCAAGTGACTTGCCCAGGGTCACACAGCTGGGAAGTGTCTGAGGCCAGATTTGAACCTAGGACCTCCCGTCTCCAGGCCTGACTCTCAATCCACTGAGCTACCCAGCTGCCCCTCTTCCTTACTTTTCTTGTCCTTCTCTGCCCTTTTTTTCTATATCTCCTTCTAGCTCCCTCTTCTTTTTCTCCCTTTTTTTCTTCTCATCCTTTACTTTCTCTTCTTGTCCCTCATCTTAATTTTTTTCCAATTCCTCCCCTCTTCTTTCTCTTTTTTTACCTTCTTCCTTGCTCTTCCTCAATTTTTCTCCTCTTCAGAATAGAATTTTATGATTGTTTCGATTCATTCAATCTAAATAACTTGTCTACCTAAAGACAATAAGCATCTCTACTTAATTCATATCCCAGATGCCAAGAAGAAACAAAATCTCAGCATCTGCTTTCATTCCCCAAGTCGGTGCTCCTTGCCATTTTCACAAGTGTTGGTTTCAGTGGCACACTCATCTTTCAAAGAAGAGGCTGTGAACTGTTCACAGTGTGCTCATTTTTATGAAGGGTGTCTTATTTCAATTAAGAAATGATACAAAAAAGAAAAGTAATTCAGAAACATTAAAAAAAGTGCTTTCCTCACAACAATTCTGATTTAGGGAATGCAAATTTTATTACCTGTCATTTAAAGGTGAAGAAATATTTTGAGATTTTAAATGACTTGACCAAAATCTTACAAAGTAGTAAATTTCTCAGCCTGGATTTGAAACCAGGTCCTGAAATCTACTGTATCACCTAAAGCTGAGTTCAAATCCTGCCTCATACATTCATTTGTTTTATGTCCCTATGGTAAGTCACAAACTGTCTGCATCAATTTCCTCATCTATAGAAAGGTGATAATAATAGTAATTGCCTCCCAAGGTTGTTGTGAGAACCATGTGAGATAATATTTGTCAACTGTTTTGCAAACTATAAAGAACTAATTGTAAAGCACTTACCATGGTGCCTGGCACACGATAAGTATTATATAAATGCTATTGTTATTATTATTTTATTTCAGAGCACTTCCCACCACACCACTTTGAGACTTTGGAATCAGAGACATGAGATTAGTCTCTTTAGGTTCTAGATGCTAAGAATAGTTGTTCTGACACTTAAACCATCAAAAAAGGTTTTAGAAATAGTATTTGCAAGTGAGCTGTTTTATGGTACAGTAAAAATATAATGAGAAGTGGCATTTGAATAGCTTTTTGCAGTGTACCCAGCACTTTACGTCCATTATCTCATTTGATCCTCACAGCCCTTTGAGGTAGGTAATTCCTCATTCAACATTTCTTTATCCTTTGGTGTTTCTTCAGTGTTGGATGTAGGAACCCTCCTTCACACTCACTGCTATACTTTCTTATCTGCGTATGACTCTGTCTCTTAAGCTCTTCATAGGAAGTGCTTCCAATATATCAAGGACCTTCCTTTAAATGCTTTGATGCCATATGTGTTCCCATACGTGGCTTATTTATTGGTTATGTGTTGTTTTTGAAACAAAACCAGTCCACCTGTAGTGGCATCCTTTATATATGAAATCTTTGGTTGGCATTTTCATGCCTTCATACATTTTTCCCTTTTTCTTTTGGAGATGAGCACCTTTAATTATTAATATAAACTACATTTTCTGTGGTATTCCATGTTTCACAGCCATATAGCACCCCTGGATTACTATAAGTGTTAAAATAAATACACTTTTGGTTCAAAAAGAAAATTCATATTGCAGAATCATACATGTGGAGTTGGAAGGAGCCTCTGAGTCAATCTAATCCAAACCCTTTACTTTATAGATGAGGAAACTTAGACCACATAGGTTAAATGACTTGTCCAAGATTACAGCTATGTATGCATCAGAGATAGACTTTCAACCCATATTTCCTAACTTCAAAGCTAGCTTGGGGTCACTAAAAGCACTATGAAGTTTCTTAAAAGCAGTCAGCTTGGTATTTCCCTCCTATTCAATTTTGGCCTTATTTATTATCAATTCACAGTTTGTCCAAAATATATGTAGTGACGGGCAAGTTCTATGAGCTGTACTTATGCAAAAGGCATTCTTCATCCACTTGATTTTCCATGTGCATAGGTTTTAGGTCAAATATCTTTTGAGGCACTGTGGTTCTCATTTAGAATGCTTCTCAGTGTTCCAGGGCTTGATATAATTAGCAAAGTGATGAGATTAGGACAATAATATCCTCAAATATTAGTATCTGGAGGATCTCACTTTCTATAAGGAATTTCTCTTCCTTTTGAACTGGACATCTTCATGGATAGTCACACTACCCTATTTTAGCCTTTGCTTAATGCTGATAATTATAGGGTTGACTAAAAACATTCTGTAGTATCTTTCAAAAAATCATGCTAAGTGCTTTATTGGAAGAGAGTGGTTAAAGTAACATTGTGTACTCTTGGTTCACATATTTTTGTTTTTTTGTTTTTTATAATGATCAAAATTAAGCCCCCTGGAGCCATAGAACATCTGAATCTTTTAGACAAATGTGTGACTATAAAAAATATGGTTTACTATTGAGTATCATTCATAAAAGCATATCATAATTTTTCATAAAACCAGATCAAAGATATCCTGTCTACATGTATCAATTCATCTCACGAAGATTTTGTAATGGTAAAAAAAATCATATACATAAATTGGTAGTTTTTTTATAGTTCCTAAATCATCTTTTTTTTAGAAGGGAAAAAAGAGAGATAGTTATAAAATCCACATTTTTTTTATGACACAAGTGACTCTCTTCTTACAGATATCTTGATATTCAGTCACTTGATGACTTCTAATTTGTATGGACCACATCTGGGTAGCTGATGTAAATATTCATTATGTAATCATTATTTTCCCCATTTGGTGAATGAAGAAATGAATTTCAAAGAGATTAAATACATTGGTGAAGTTTATACATTGAGAGCAATAGTAAAGAAGGGGCACAGACCCAAGGTTGTGGACATTAAGCCTGGGGCATTTTATTGCTTCCTGAATCATCTTTGCCTCTCTGGGTTGGGGATGTACCATAGGATCAAAGGAAGTCAGTTCAACAAACATTTCTTGAAACTCTGTATTCTTTCCACTTCCATGAATTAAATTAGAATCAAAGATATCTTGATTCATTAGACCACAATTTGTTATGGACCAGATATGTTCAGACCCCAACCTGGGAGCTTGAGGAGCAACATAATTTAGACAAGACATTACTATAAGCCAAGGATATAATTGAAGAATTCTGAATATGCCATTGGGAGATCATAGGTTGATTTTTGTCTCTAATATCTGTTATGTATCTTTTTATCTATAACCACATCTTTATAAATATGCATATATATGTATGTATATAGCTATCTAAATACACACATATCCATATCTATATATTTGTATCTATCCATCTCTATGTATAGATATCTTCATATATCTATATTCTTCCAGTTATTTATCTAAAATATCTATAGATAGATTTATCTATATCATCTATATATCCCTATATATGTATACCTAGAAACATATATATATATATATCTTCAATTAATCTTCTATAGGCCTATGTATTTACAAATATATACATTTGAGGTTATAGCTGGGTGGCTCATTGGATTGAGAGCCAGTCTTAAAGGCAGGAGGTCATGGATTCAAATATATATCTTTCTTTCTTCCTAGAATTTCATTTTCCTCCCCTAGAGGATTGTTATAAGAATCAGAGAATCTAATATTAAAAATGAAATAAGTAAATGATTTTTGTTAATAAGTTATTTCTCTTTCTCTCTCGTTTTATTTTGATTTCAGACATCTTTGTTTACTCCACATCCCCACATCCCGGTAAGTAAACTATGTTGATTTATAGTGATTCTTTGACAATCCTGGAATGGTACCTTTACCTTTCTTTTCTCCTGGACTTTGGGGAGAGGCTTTAGATTGCATCTGGCTTCCTGAACCATTTTCTGAGCATTTGAGAGGTAGAGAGAGATGTGTGATTTGTTGTCACCCTGACAGTGGTTGAAAATGAGACTGCGGGATAAAGTACTTAGGGTGGCTATAGACAGATTGACAGACAGTAACATGCAGAACTGATGGAACTTTTTCCTGTGTGGTTGTGGCAAAGTGAAATGACTTTGGAAATGAAACAAAAAAAATCTAGGGATCAAAAAAGCCTAAAGGGAAATAAGATTTCTTTAATAAAAGAACAGTATATCTTAGACTTTATTTTCATGTTGGAAGCAATGGGACCCAGAGAATGACTTTTCCAAGGTCTGATGAGTAGAAGGAGCAAAACTGGGATTCATAGAAAATCAAAGTCGGAAAGGACCTTAGGGTATACCCACTTTAATCCAAGTATGAATAAGAGTCACCTCTAGCAAAACAGATCCTCCAAACTTTCCTTGAAATCTTCTAGTGAGGAGAACTCTTCTTACCTCCACCTCTTAGGATCCCTGGCTTCCTTTAGGACTCAAATCCAATACCACTTTTGGTAAAAGATTTTTCCTTTCCTCTTAGTTATTAGTGCCATTCCTTCTAAGGTTATTTTGTATGAATTTTTTAGATATCTGCTGATGTACATGATGACTCCTCCACTAGATGTAAGCTCCTTAAGGGCAGGAGTTGCTTTTCCTTTTTCATTGTATACCCAGACTTTAGTTCATGACCAGTGATTCCCAAAGTGGGCGCTACCGCCGCCTGGTGGGTGCTGCAGCAATCCAGGGGGAGCGGTGATGGCCACAGGTGCATTTATCTTTCCTATTAATTGCTATTAAAATTTAAAAAAAAATCATTTCCAGAGGGCTAAGTAATATTTTTTTTTGGGAAAGGGGGCGGTAGGCCAAAAAAGTTTGGAAACCACTAGATCCTAGACCTATAATTTCATCTGTTTTAAAAAACTCCTGAATGAAGAAATTTCCACTACCAATGAAGGCTGACCACCATCTCTGGAACACATGACATTATTCTACTTAAAGTGAGAACAGTGATCTCTTCTTATCTAAATGTCAAATAAACAGCAATCTTCTATTACAGACTTCTTGTAGAAAGCCTTTGATAATTTGACTAGCTTTTATCCTATCAGGCCATAAGACCAGTTCTCATTCATCTGCCTCTCCTGTTATAATTATTGGAGGTCTCTTGATCTATTTGAGATGGTAAATTGATGTACAGAGAGAAATAAGATGACCCTTCTGCCTTATAACAGTTTCCTAGGCAGGATCCTTCAGGTCTAAGAGGTATATCCCTTCAGGACCCACCTGGGGTTCATTGATATGTTGATTTGGGCTCTTTAGCTAGGATAATGCCTTGTATTCTGACTGTGATTTCTCCCTTACCAAAACAAGCTTTGAAACTGCTTTAGGAAGGTACTTTAAACTTTATATTAAACATGAAGGATATGGGTAAAGGACTGTGGTATAGGAGACCCTATTCTAATGGTTACTAATAAAATCTCAACTGCTGGAAGATGAAGAATCAATGTAGCTTCCCTCTGGTTCAGCCTGGCCAAGACTAAACCAGAGTAGGTAAACTGCTGGGATATCTTTGACTTCTTCTTCAATAGATCTTCAGCCTTACAATTGAGTTATGTCCACCCTTTCCTCCCTCTTCTTCATCTCCTGCCCACTTCCCAGATCCCTCCCGGGCCCTGGGAAACCTAGATAACTAAGATGATGAAACTCCTAATATCTAGGGGCAGTAGACACCAAGGTGGTAGTCAGGTACAGGTTGGCACGGTATCTCAAGTACAGGAAGAGTTTGCAGAGAGATGTTTGCACCCTCTCACTCCAAGACCAGGATCCACCGATCTCCAGCCTCAGCACAGGTCAAAGACCCAGAACCTCTTCTCAGGATTCTCAACTGCCCCTCCTCCTGCCTCTCACATGACTTCCCTGGGAACATTCCATCCAACTGACTTATTTGTCAATCAAAGGTGATCTTCAAGCTCCCAGAGACTCAATATAACACTCCCAAGGCCACAACTATAGTGTTCTGGACAGAGCAAGTGACTAGTCAATGTTAAAGAGAACTTCTTGCCTGGATCAGACATTCAATATACTTGCCACAAAATATGTATCCCCCATTTATAAGGAGTGGCTTGCATGACACAGTGATGGACTTCTGTAATGTCAACCTCCAAAAGTTAGAGATGGTCTTCAACTTTCTTCTTTCTAGATAGGAGATTCCTATCCATGGAACTGTTTTTTTTGGTGGGGAATTGTTGTGAACCTTGAAAGAAGTGATGACTACAATTGGGAATTAGTGATAAAGAAGCAAAGGAAAGATGGTTGTAGTCTGGCATAGATCCTAGCTTTAGGAGAACATTTTTCAAAGGGTTCTGAGAAAAGTTAGGTAGGAAAGATCCCAAATACTACAATTCTACAAGGTAAGTCAATTGAGAAAGAAAAGGAATATGCCCAGGATGAAATTCTCAAGGCAAAAAACAAATTAGTTTGTCTACAAAAACTTATATGAATGCACACAAACTCATCAACAAACCTATATTCTTAAAAAGAAATAATCAGAAGATGGAAACAAGGGAAGATACCTGAGGATGAAGGCAAAATTATAGGACAATAATCTGAAAACTGTGTCAGAAAAAAAGCTAAGAATAAAGCAGGCTGATGTTTTTAAAAGCAATTTTAATGTATCAAAAAGATAGGACTTACTCCAAGTTAAACAGGACAATGATGAAAATAGCTGAATTTTTAAAGTTTGAGAATTATGTCATATACCTCACTTCATTTGAGCTTCCTAGGAATCCTGTATAGTAGGTACCACAAGTATGGTCTTCATCTTATGGAAGAGGAAATAGAGACACAGTGAGGTTAAATGATATACAGGTTCACGCAGCTAATCATTGTTACAGGGAAGATTTGGGCTCAGGCCTTCCTAATATAGAATTTATTACTTTATTTTCCAATATTCTATGGAGAGAAAACAGCTCATCAGCTCTTGTTTTGCTTGTTTGTTTGTTATTTTTCTGCCAAGCAGACAATGTTTTGAACTAGAAAGTACAGAAAACAATGGCTAATAATAGGAGATTGGAATGCAGACTATGTGACATATTAAGTATTTCCTTAACTGCCCTTCACAAGTTAGTTATCAGTTCCAAATGAACTGTATCCCAACGTAGTAAAAAAATTGATTGCTGAACCACTGTTGAGTTTTGGAAGATGGTGGGTATTGTTCAGTATGCCACTGGACTGGGAAAAGGAAATATCTTGATTAATGCCCCACCTCCAAAAAAGGAAAGAAAATAGAGATCACAAACTTTAGGCCAATGAGTTTGACTTTAATTCCTGGAAAAAGTATAGGTTGGTTAATAAACCTAAAGAACGAAGCTGTGATCACAAAATGCAAACATGACTTCAAGAACAAATCATGTCAGACCAACTTCATTTAATTTTTTGATAAAGTTAGTAAACTGTATGCCAAAGGGGTTGACATAGATATAACTCACCTATTTAATAAAGTCTTGTTTGCATGAAAAATTTGGAGAGAATTAGTCTAGACAATAATAAAATTAGACAGAGAAGTCTACAAAAATAAATCAATTAGAATACACCTTATAAGTTGTTATTTAACCTTTATTTTAAAACTTCCAACAAGGGAGAGAGAACCTCCTCCCTAAACAGCCAAGATAATTCTTGGATAACAATTTTAATAATATCACCTATCAAATGCCTACTATGTACCAGACACTGTGGTAGGTATTAGAGGCACAAAGACAAAAATGAAACTGTACCTCTTCTCAGAGAGTTGACATTCTGGTACTGGAGACTACATGTATATAAATATGTATATAGAAAAAAAAATGTAAAGGAAGGTTTAACACCTTCTTTAAAGGACATAACTAGAAGCAATGGGTGGAAACTTCAGACAGACAAATTTAGAGTTTATTTAGGAAAAAAATTCCTAAGAATTTGAAATATCTTTTGGTGGTATGAGTTAAGACAGTGAGTGATAGATTTCTTCTTGCTTTCTTTCTTTCTATATTCAGGCAAAGGTTAGATGGCCGTTTGTTAGATCATGCTGCTCCAAGCCAGATTGGATTAGATAGCTTCTGATTCCAATTTGGATTCTGCATGATTATTCCTCATCTCTTTAATGAGGTGATAAAACTAAACCATCTCTAATGTCCCTCTCAATACTACAGTTCCATGAAATACTTCAAGAGGCTACATAGTATATTACAGTGGAAACAACATCAGAAGAGGCTATTAAAGGCTTGATTTATAAGTTCTTACTTGGCTTTGTGATTTGGGGGCAAATTATATATCTGTAGTAGGTGAATAAATAACCCCTAACATTCTTTCTCAAACTTTTTGTATTATTTTAACATTCTGAAAACTAACATATCTCCTTCTGATCTTTGCTGGAATAAAAAAGTACAAGACATCATTGAGATGTAGTGAAAAGTTCTGTAGCCTTGTGTCAGGAGAATCCTGAATTCAAGACCTATTTATGACAACCATTGGGTGTGAAAAGAAGCAAATTCCTTATCCCCCTCCCACTTGCCCAGTTTCAGTTTCCTTGCCAATTAAGTTGTTAAGAGGCTTAGATAATAATGCGTTAAAAGTGCTTTGTAAACCTTAACGTATGGTATAAATTATAATTATTATTAACATTGAAAATTTAAGTGCCTTTTCATCTTTAACAACCTATGATTGAAAGATCATTTTTTTGTTTTTAATTAATCAATTTACTTGTTTGTTTGTTACATTAAAACACCCAGTTATCTCCCCCTCCCCATTAAAAGGCATCAATTGACAAAAAGATATTTGTATGTTCAAAACTATATCATTTCTATTTATCAGTTCTTCAAACAGTGTTTCTATTGGTGTACATAATGTTCTCTTGGTTCTGCTCGTTTCTCTCTTCAAAATTTCATATAGGCCTTTCCAGGTTTTTTCCCAAAATTAACCTGTTCGTTATTTCTTATGACACAGTAGTATTTCATCATAGAAACATGCCATGACCCGTTAAACCATTCCCCAATTAATGGACATCCCTTCAACTTCCAGCTCTTTGCCACCACAAAGAGAGCTACTCTAAAGATGAAAAATCACTTCTTAAGCACTATGTGCCAGGTTTGGTGCTAAATGTTGAGGCTGCAAATAAAAAAGCAAGGCTGTCCCTGCCCCTCATGGAACTTCCATTCTAATGCCCACATATGTAGCCTTGCCTGGTGGTATTTAAAAATCTTCATGCATTTGTGTCTACAATGAATATTATTAGAAATAACATGAGAAATGCTCTCAGAGGTAAAGGATGTCAGGGTGCCCCCCCCTTCTCTGACTGACCTTGGTATAGGGGTCGGGCCCATTAGTGAGGGACCCTCACATCTAGCAGTTGATTTGATTGCCTTCATGACTTGCCTAAGTGGAAAGGGCTCTTCTCTGGGCTTGCTCTGCCTGTCCATTAAAATCTCTCTACAATGAAGAAAGAAAAAGGAGTGCCTATAAAAAAGATTCATTGCAGAATACCAAGCTATACTCCCTGGGGCAGCCTCGGTTGCCAAAGCAACATGTGTTTGTATTTATGATTTTCTAAAGTGTTATTCCGTTTGACTTCATTAATGCTCTTCTTCGGTGTGCATTTTCTGAGTCCCTGTAGGTCAAGAGGAGGTGGGAAATGCTGAAGGGTTTAGAGGAGTTTTAAAATCTGCAGAACAATTAGGAAAAATCACATTCATAGGAGTAGACCATCTCTCTGCTCCAGGCATCAGTCTTTGCAAATCACTGTATTGCTGAAGTGGTTGCACATTCCACAAGATGGCAATAGCAGTTGCTGGTTTTCCTGAGATCTTGGTCCTTCAACCTAAAGATACGGGAAGTATGAAAGGATAGAATGGGCTGCTCCAGAAATGGAATCAACCTTGGAGAGCACTGAGTACAATTAATAACTCACATATATTAGACATTTTTGTACCTCTCTGAGTCTCAGTTTTCTCATCTTCTGTACAAGGATAGACTAGATGACCTGTAAGCTCCCTCCAGGCAGCTCTAGAAGTCTGTGGCTCTATGGAGCATTTACAGATTGTCCAAATGCTTTTTTTACAGCAGCCTTGAGGAAGAAGATATGCCAGAGCCACTCTCACCTTTTACAGTGTAGGAAACTGAGACTCAGAGAAATGAAGTAAAATACCCATGGCTACCCAGTAGTAATAATAATTCATTTTTCTGTTTTTCTTTAGAGCATTTAAAATATTCTCACCATAAAAATCCTGTGAGGTAGACAATTCAAGGGCAAGCATCATTATCCCAATTTACAGGTGAAAAAATGGAGACACTGCGAGGTTAAGTTATTTGCCTGTAGTCAGAATAACCTCAGAAAGAATCTTAGCAGCCATGTAGTCCAACAGATAATAGACAAAAACCCTGTTTAGTGCTCAATAGTAAGATCCCTAATAAGTGGCAGAATAGCCCCTACTTCAACACTCCCACCAAGGAGAGGAAAACCACCACCCCTAGAGGTAGATCCTTCCACCTTTGAACAATGCTAATTATTGGGAATTTTTCCTTCTGAAAACAAACTTTAATTGTTGCTACAACTTCTATCTTTTGCTACTGATTCTTCTCTCTAGAACCAAAACATCCCTCTTCATCATCATGGCTCTTCAAATTCTTGAATACCATCTTCTCTTTTCCAGGCTAAACATCTCTAATTCCTTTAAATGATCCTCCATCCACAATGTGTTTTTCAGTCCCCTCACCATTCTGGTCAACTCCACCAAAGACTCATTCCACAGGCCACAGCCAAGCAAAAGTAACCCACTCCCACTCTCCATACTGAACCCTCTTCCCCAGTCTCAGCCTACTTTCTTGTGGCACTATAGTCAAGCACTTATGTTTTGTTTCACCCCTAGACCTGTGTTCTCACTTCGCCATGAAATTGCAAAAATGTGATTCCCCAGAACTAGATGCAATACTTCAGATGTCCCAGGACTAGTACTCAGATCCACTGAGACCATCAATTTGCCACCTTCAGGGCTCTTCTTCTTTGATCACAGTCTAAGGTCACTATTGCTCTTTTGGCTGCCCAATCACACTATCAACACATACTGACCTGAAGTTGGGATTCATTTGAGGAGTGTGAGATGAATTATTCATGTTGGTGAGAGAGGCTTCAGGAAGAGAAGAGATAGCCAGGAATTTATGAATGAACTATTAAAGATAGGCTTTTTAACCAAATCTTTACAACACATAGACTTTGCACTTAGAAAGCTCTCAGAAGATGCTGTATTGATTATTTTTCTCTGTCAGAATGTTGATGGTTAATATCATTGTCATCATCATGGCAAGCATTTTTAGTACCTACTATGTGCCAGGATCTGTGCTAAGTACTTTGCAAATATTATCCCATTTGATCCTCTGGGAGGTAAATGTCATTATGATCCCCATTTTAAAGATGAGGAAACTGAGACAGTGATGACAGTGATTAAATGACATACCCAAGGTCACATGGCTGTCTGGCACCAGATTTAAAGTCAGGTCTTCCTGACTCAGAGCTCGTTAAGTAGTTGGTTAATAGGACTTGTCTCCAGCACCCATTTAATTTTATATTCTTACTAAGGTCACCAAGTTAGGAGCATAGACAACTTTAACTAATGGAGGGAGGAATGAGATTCAGCCTTTCTCTTTGATTCTTTCTAACTGAGCAATAAAGAGAGAGCTGCTTAACTCAAAAAATTTTTGAAAGAAAATATTTTTTGAATCTTAAAGAGCTAAATAAATGTCATTTATCACACACACATACACACACACACACACACCAATTTCAGAGTTTGGAAAGAATATAGTATAGCATCTAATCCAAACTATACCTGAAAATACATTCCTTCTATAGCACATTTGATAGTCATTTAAATGGTCATTTAGTTTTTGTTTAAAGTTCATAAAAAAGGAGGAACCCATTATCTCCCAAGATGCAGAACAAAACTGAGGGCTTACCCTGGCAGATAGGCATATATCTCTGTGAGGCCAAAGGAAAAACATAGGTGAAAAGGAAGCAGGATGGGAAGTTGTCTTTGATAAATCCAAGTCCTTTGGCTCAGATGAATGTCATCCTCCATTCCTGGAAGAGCTGGCAGATGGGATGGAGGGGCCATGTGTAACAATTAAAAGAGCCTGTAATGGATGTTTTATAGAAGGGAGATAGAGAGAGTCTATAAGGTGAATCTCTCTTCCAGCTCTCCCCTGGGACCAAATATACACTGGGAGACTTTAAGGAGGTGTCACCCCAAAACTGGGTGACTTGGATGGTCGTGCTGCCTCACAGGAGTTGGGGGCAAAGCTTCCCTATAAGATAAGGTATGTGGTACCCCAATCCAATTCTGAATAAGGACATGGTTCACACAAACTTCCCCCCAATCAGTTAAATTCACAGCGGGTGGTCCGGCTTCAAGATGGAGGCAGCCAGACAAAACTGTGGTTACCCCCTTCCTCATTGTCTCTCAGGCACTCTGGAACACTATCAGGGATTGGGGAAAGTGATGAAGGGCAGAGGGATTTGGGGGTGCCCTCTTCTCTATTTCCCACTTGGTTGGGAACCTTTGAGGTTCCCACTCCTAAGCTTCTTTCCCTGCCCCTTCTCCTTCTGTTTCTATCCCTTTCTATAATTATAAGTTTTGACTGAAAGGGGGTCTCTCAGCAAGTTTGGGTAATGGGAGAAAGAGACTAAGAGATTGCTCCCAATATGGAGTCCAAACTTAGCAGACAGGATGGTTGAAGTCTTGATGGGTGAGATGCGATGGAATGGCTTTGATCAGAGAATCAAGTTTTCAATTTCCAAAGAAAGATCCTCAGGAAGCCCTCAGGACCGGATCCAAGCTGGGTTGTCCTCCTTTTCCCTTTTTCCAATCCTCTGCCTGGGAGACCTTTCCTTTCTTTCCTCCTTGGAGAAAATCACAGAATCCTCTCTAGTCTCAACTGTTAGCAATTCCATTCTCTGGCTCCTTTTGTCCCATCCCCCTTGCACAAATCCCATCCTTACACATAGGCATTGATCTTAGAAAGATAATGGAAACCAGAAGAGCTACTACAAAAAGTAAGAACAGAGGAAATGTCCTGATATCTAAAAGGAAAGAGAATAGTCTTCAAATCATAGGTCAGGGAGCCAGACTGCAATTCCTAGGGGAATTCTAGGGTGAATCAATAAGGAGAAAGTTGCCTAGCATATAGAAAAGGAAACTATTATTATGAAGGACCTACCTGGGGCAGCTAGGGGGCACCATGGATGGAGGAAAGAAGATCTTGAGTTCCAATCTGACCTCAGACATGTATCAGTTGTGTGTCCTTAGGCAAGTTGCTTAATTCTGTTTGCCTCTATTTCCTCATCTGTAAGATGAGCTGAAAAAGGAAATGGCATATCACTCTAGTATCTTTGCCAAGAAAACTCCCAATGAAGCTGCAATGATTTTAAATGAATGAAAATGACTGAACAAAAACAACAGGGCCAGCCTAATCTCATTTACTTTTTTGAATTGATAATTAAATTAAGAGATGAATGAAAGTCTGTGGATATATTTCACCCAGATTTTAGCATGATTTTTTATTAAATAGCTTATGCTATTCCTGGGAAGGAAAGGGAGAAATGGATAAGGATAATCATACAATTCAGAACTTCTAGGACAGCCAGGATTCGAGAATGATTGCTCATGGGTTGATGTCAGTATGGCGCACTGTCTCCAATGGAGCTCCAGGGCTTGTCCCTGTTTTCTTAATGACTTGGATAAAACAAGAGATGTCATGATCATCAAATCTGCAGATGGCACAAAAATAGCAGGAATAGCTAACATATTAGATGTGTTATCTATTGTTATATTAGATATGTTATATCTGAGCACCAACGGATCATGCCAGGTGAGATCACTTTACTGAATATTAGAAGATGAAATTCATTAAGACCAAGCAAGAGATAGAGAATATTACAAAATGTAAAATAAATAATTTTGATTATATTAAATTAAAAAGGTTTTGTACAAACAAAATCAATGCAAATAAAACTAGAAGGGAAGCTTCAAATTGGGGGAAAAATCTTTATTAAAAACCTCTGACAAAGGTCTAATTTCTCACATTTATAAGGAGCTAAATCAATTGTACAAAAAAATCAAGCCATTCCCCAATTGATACATGGTCAAGGGACATGAATAGGCAATTTTCAGTTGAAGGATTCAAAACTACCAATAAGCACATGAAGAAGTGTTCTAAATCTCTCATAATTAGAGAAATGCAAATCAAAACAACTTTCCAGTATCACCTCACACCTAGCAGATTACCCAATGTGACAGCAAAGGAAAATGATAAATGTTGGAGGGGATGTGGCAAAAGTGGGACTGGTACATTGGTGGTAGAGTTATGAATTGATCCAACCATTCTTGAAGGTAATTTGGAATTATGCACAAAGGGTTCTAAAAGACTGTCTGCCCTTTGATTCAGTCATACCACTGCTGGGTTTGTACCTCGAAGAGATAGTAAAGAAAAAAACATGTACAAAAATATTTATAACTATGCTCTTTGTGGTGGCAAAAAACTAGAAGAAGAAGGGGTGCCCATCGATTGGGGAATGGCTGAACAAATTGTAGTATCTGTTGCTGATGAGATATTATTGTGCTGAAAGGAATAAAGAACTGGAAGAATTCCATGTGAACTGGAAAGACTTCCAGGAAGTGATGCAGTGAAAGGAGCAGAACCAGGAGAACAATATACCCAGAGGTTGATACATTGGCACAATTGAAAGTAATGGATTCCTCTACTAGAAGCAGTGCAAGACAATTCTGAGGAACTTAGGAAAAAGAACGCTATCTACATCCAGAGAAAGAACTGTGGGAGTAGAAACACAGAAGAAAAACAATTTCTTGATCTCATGGTTCTATAGGATATGATTAGGATTTTGATGTTAAAGGATTACTGCGAATATTAATGACATGGAAATAGTTTCTGAAGAATTATAAGTGTAAAACGCAGTGAAATTGTTCATTGCTCGTGGGAGGCAGGAGAGAAAAGGGGAAGGAAAGAACATGAATCATGGAACCATTGAAAAATATTCTAAATTAATTAATTAAATGAAAAATGAAAAAAAGATGAAATTCAATGTGGAGAAATAGAAATTCTTTCATTTAGGAAAAAAAATATAAACTTCACTAGGACAGTTTAGGGAAAACTTGATTGGACAACAGTTCTAAAACAAAACAAGATCTGGAGTTCTTAGTAAATCACAAGTTCATATAAGTTAGCCAGTAATCAAAAAACCTAATGTAAACTTGGACTGCATTAAAAGGGGCATGTTGTTCCTGTTGTTCATTTGTGCCCAAAACTTTCTGGAGTTTTTATGGCAAAGATTCTGGAGGGGTTTTTTTGTTTGTTTTTTGTTTTTGTTTTTGTTTTTTGTCATTTTCTTCTCTGGCTCGTTTTACAAATGAGGAACCAAAGACAAATAGAGGGTAGTGAATTGCCCAGGGTCACATAGCTAGTGTCTGAGGCCATATTTGAATTCAGGAAAATGAGTTTTCTGACTTCAGGCCTGGCACTCTATCCACTGTGCCATCTAGCTGCCCCTAAGAAGGGGCATAGGTTCCAGATATAGAGAGATGATAAACTCATTGAACTCAGCCCATGTCAGCCTTCATTTGTGGTCCTGTGTTTAGTTCTGAGTATTGTAGTTCAAGAAATACATTGACAAATTATATAATAACCAGAAGAGCACAGCCAAGATGGTGAATAGTTTGGGGTTCTTGTCATAAGAATCAAATCAAGATCCTGAGCATGTTTAATCTAAAGAGAAGACACCTTGCCGAACATAATAGTTCTCTTAAATTATTTGAAAATCTCTCCTATAAAAGGATTAGACTTCTTCTATTTGGTTCCAGAGGGAAGAACCAGAAGCAAAGGTTAGAAGCAAAATTAGGGTTGCTGTTATTTAAAAAAAAGAAAGAAAGAAAAAGGAACTTTCTAACAATGACAATTGCCCCTAAAGTAGGATGGGCTACCTAATGAGCTAATTGATCTTTACTGAATGCCTTCAAGAAGAAATCAGAAAACCACTTGGATATTGTTGTGAGGAGTATGGTATATCAAGCACTCCTTTCAGGTATGAGTTATATTAGACAGCTTCTGACATCCCTTCTGGCTCTCAGATTTTGATTCTGTGATTCTGAGTCTGCTGAGACTCAAGACACTTTTGAGTAACTCTTCCAGAGTTCAAATTTGGCTTCAGACACTTACTAGCTGTGTGATCCTGGGCAAATGACTAAACCCTATCTGCCTCAGTTTCCCCATCTATAAAATGATCTAGAAAAAGAAATAACAATCTACTCCAGTATCTTTGCCAAGAAAGCCTCAAAAAGTCAAGAATTCAGACATAACTAAAATGATTTAACAACAGTGTAACTTATATTAGTTTTGAAAGCATTTTTATTCAATTTGTTAATTTTTATGCTCCCTCCTATCTATAGCTCTCTAGGAGACTGAAACTAAAGTCATCCACCTTTTATGAGTCTATTTGCTCTGACACTAACACATATGACCTTCCTTTTTATTGCCCCTTGCTAGGGAGAAGCTGGGCAGAAGGGAGAGAAAGGAGATCCAGGCATCAGTGGGGAACCTGTGAGTATTACAGAAGCCTTTTAACAATTTGTCTCATGGAACATGCTAGTTCTCAGCTGTCACACTGAGAAACATCCACACAGAAGGGTCATACCTGCAGCAGGCATGTTGTTAGCAAAAATGCAATTCTCTTATGATGCTCTGAACCTTTATCAGAGACTCTAGAAGTTAAATGGGAGATAGTGTTCCCACTCAACACTGCCATGATGGATAATCAGTCCCCTGCCTCCTAAGGTAGCCTATGCCACTTCTGAGCAATTCTAATAATTTAGGACTTTTAACCTAAATTAAGTTGAAATTTAGTTTTCCATGACTTCTGGAGGGAGCAGCTAGGAGGTTCATTGCTAGAGTACTGGATTTAGAGTCAGGAAAAGCTTAATTTTAATCTGACCTCAAACATTTAGTAGGTGTGTGAACCTGTGCAAATTATTTAGCCTATTTTTGCTCAATTTCTTCAACTGTGAAGTACAGATAATAATAGCATCTACTCCCCCCACAACCAGTCATGTGAGTATTAATGAGGCAATATTTATAAGATACATAATATGTGCTTCATACATATTTGTTACTTTCCTTCTACCAATTGGTCCTGTTTCTTCTCCAGGGGGCCAAACAGGGTAAAAATAGTCTTTCTTCCACTTAATTAAAAAATGGGTTAGTTAGAACACATTCAAAGGAAAGTGAATAGAAGGAATTATTGAAAAAAATTTTTTGCCTTTATAATGAAGATGAAACCTAGTGGGGATAAAAATCCCCATCTTTAAATCTGAAATATTGTCATGAAGAAGGATTGGTTATTTTGCTTGACCATCAGGCAACAAGGTAGGTTGAAATTTACAGAGCAATATTTTGGTTCAGACTAAGTTACAACCTCCCAACAATTTATAAGACATCAGGAAAACAATTAGAGTTGTCCAAAAGTGGAATAGGTTGCCTCATAATGCAGTAAAAATCACCATCACTGGACATCATCAAGCTGAGATTAAAGAACATTCATTTTAGATGAGATTCCTACTTTGAGTAAGGATTGCCCAAAAAGATCTTTGAGTCTCAGAAGTCATAGAAGACTTTTCTTTTGTAATTCTTGGATTAGATGATTCCATGATCCTTTGATTGATTTTAGGGACCACGTGGTTTTCAAGGTGAAGTGGGACCAAGAGGACCTCCAGGACCCCCGGTAAGTGAAATTGTTATACTCTATTTTCAGTAGGTCTTGGCTTTACAGTAAAAAGCAATAGATACCCTTTTCCATTTTTCTAGTACCAATTTGCATGTCCTATGTTTATATATCTTATAAACATTAACAAACACTTCCCTATAAATGGAAAACAACCACAGATTTGTCAAACTCAAGAGATATTTAGGGATGGTCAAGAATGTGCTGGAGCCAGCTTGAACTAGCTTTCAAGAGCTTATTTTCAAATTTTTAGGGTGAGCATTTACGTCTGGGAAATCAGCAAAAACTACAAGTCAAGACTTTATTTATTTATTTTTAATTGTCCAGACTTAAGAAAGTGATAGAGGAAATATTAATAATTCAGATTAAAATCAATGTATATCATGTATAAATTATTTTTATGTATAACATGTATATAATATTTTTTTTCTGAAAAGTCAGTTGTTAAACTAGCATAGTCAGAGGACCTCAGGTTCTGTCTTCCAATCATGGTTTGGTAGCTAACGAAGTCTAAGCATTTAACCTCACTTAGCCTCAGTAAAACGAAGAGGTTGAGCTGAATGATTTCTAATGTCTCTTCTGGCACTAAAATCCAATGCTCTGCCATATGATCTTGAATAAATCTTTGGACCTCAGTTTCCTCATTTGAGGAGATTAGGCTACATGATCTTTGCTGTTTCTTCCAGTTCTAGCATTTAGTAATTCAATGCTGCATTTTGATCCCTTATAACACATCGGGAAAACATGATTCTGCCCTCATGCTAGATTTGTGAACATGAATAAATATCTTTACTATCCTTTACCTCTGTTTCCCCATCTGTAAAATGCTTATAGTAAGTACTCCACAGGGATGTTAATAAGGCTCAAATGAATGCAAAGTGTGTTACATGCCTCCAAATATGATAAAATATGTTTATTCATATTATTATTGGTGATCTATGCTTTTGAAAACATTTTCATGTACCTCATGTACACACCTCGACTCTATCCAGTTAATATTTCATGTCATTGTTTTTGGTGTGAGAACAATGAAATGTCCAGTTTCTGTGATTAACTTTCAAATATCCCATCCCACTCCTGCTAATTTACTTTCCTAATTCTGTGTTACATTAATTCGTGTGAAAGTTAGTTTCCACTTTCTGAATAATGAGTGGGAAAGGTGATCTAGATGTGGAAGAGGTAACAAAATGAGATGAAAAATTTGCTGCAGACAATTCACAGTAGATAGCCCACACATCGATAATCGCGAGTTGACTGAAACGCTCATTTAATTTCTATGATGGGGTTAGGTAGAACAGGAATGAAGGACATAAGGGGATAAAATAACACACTTTGTGGACTTAATAACTGTCATTAAGTATAACTCACTCAAGCCTGCTTCTAAACCATTAAGCATAAACAATTAAAATGTTTCACATGCTGGCATTCACAATCTGGTTATTAATCTTCTGAGTGGGGCTTAATTGATTGAGCATGAGGGCACAGTTTTAGCATTCTGAATTTTGCCCTTTATAATATTTGCCCAAAATCCATTCAAAAACTTGTGGTCATACTTATACCTCAAATTCGATGAATAATTCATATTCTCCTTGGTCAAGTGGAAGAGCAACCTGGAATCTTTTCGCAGTAATAATATTGATTCCATTCTCATCTCTGCTCTGCTTAGCTGTGCATCCTCAGGCAAATCAACAGAACATTAAAGTAGAGGACCTTAGAAACTAAAGATTAGAATTAGAAGGGATCTTAGAACGTTGCAACCAAAGAGAATTTTAGGATACCGAATTTAGGAAGCGACCTGAAAGATGATATAATCCTCTATATGGCTCCCTGTTTAAAGCATTAGGAAGATGAAGCCCAGACAGTTAAATTATCTTCTTTGAAGTTACTCAGATAGGGAGCAGCAGCGAGGTGGCTCAGGATTGACAGTCAAATCAGACAGATTTGAAAGATGGGAAGTCCTGAGTTCAAATCTGGTCTCAGATATTTCCTAGCTGTGTGATGATATTGAGCAAGTCATTAACTACTGTTATCACTCTTCTGACTTGGAACCAATACACAGATTTGATTCTAAGATATAAGGTAAGAGTTTAAAAACAAAAGTTATTCAAGTAATTACAGAACCAGGATTCTGAACCATATTTTAGACTCTAAATCCAGTACTCAGCTCCCTATAAGATATTGTTTGCATCAAGGCTATCATTTTAATAAGCTGGAAACTATACAGCACTTGTATGTAAATATAGATTTTGTCTTGTGATTTGGGCTTGCATAGGAAGTAGGGCTCCCTTCATATGAGATCTGTGTCAGATCCATTAGACCTCAGTTGCCTTATTTTTATGACCTTGGATAAATCATTTGCCCTTGTATTTGGGCTTGTGTTTCATCATTTTTTTTTTAAAATTGAGATTAGATGTGATAGATGATTTCTCTGGTATTCTGTACCTTAATAGTCTATGTCTTAGGGTCTTTTTCAGCTTTGATAGTTTACATTTCAGGCAGGTTGATATGCAGTGGATGAGGCACTTTACTTGGTATCAGGAAGATACTCATTTAGGTTCTGCTTCAGACATTCACCAGCTGTGTGACCCTGAGTAAGTGACCTAACCGCTGCCTTCCTCAGTTTCCTTAACTGTAAAATGGCAACAAAAAGCAAAAGCACCTACATCCCGGGGATATTACGAAAATCATTTGAGATTATATTTGTAGAAAGCATTTAGAAGTGTTTGGCGTTATATAAATGCTTATTCACTTCTCCTTAACAGCCCATTCAAATTAAACATACTAAAACACTATGAACATGAACTCTTAGGTGAAATTTTAGTGCTCAAATCAAAACTCTTTAAGGCTAGTATATGAATTAAGTATATGAATTCTAAAAATTAGAAGTGATCAAGCATACAGCTGTAACAGAGCACAATCATCTTTTAGACCATTGTATGCCAATCAGCCAGTAAGGAGGGAGGAAATTAAATTTCTGGCGTATACTCCCCAAATTGTTTGACTTTAAAGAGTTTAGAGTCTGAGTTCACCCAAAAGAATTTCATGTGATACATTGACAGAAGAAGTGTGCTTCTCAAGGTAAAAACTAATTTTGCTTCAAAATCTTTCTTCTTGTGGTGGAAAGAATGGCAAGCTGGAAGTCTGGGGTTTTAGACCAGACTCAGTTTAGAACTACCTCCTCTTGGACAGTTCCCCTACTCTTTGCTTTCTCATTTATAATTGCAGAGGTATGAGACTAGAAAACACTACATATGCTCTTTCCTATTTAATAGTCTATAAGCTAACATTCCATGCTGTATTTTCTTAAATCCTTGCCATGTTAACATTCTTTTCTCTGTATTCCTTGAGTCTCTGCTCTAATATTTAAAGTACTTGCTCCTTGAACACCTTCTGGTTCGAACAGTCTATGAACCCATGCTTTCCTCTGATGCTTCCCCCTCCTCCAACATATAACTTTTGCCTTTCAACACCTCATTTAATTGAGTAGAGCAGCTCTCTGTCTGAGACCCCAGATGTTAGGCTGAGTTCAGCAGTTCCTAATTTCCTTGTGTCCCTTTGTTCCTCTCTAGGGTGCTCAAGGCCCAGAAGGAGCCCGAGGGGGACCTGGAGCGGCTGGAAACACTGTGAGTAATTGCCTCTCTGACGTGTCTCCTTCACAGGGCACACAGCAGACGGGATGCACCAGCAGCTGCATTGCAGATTTTGGTTCTTGGGCTAATTCTGTAGGGGAGGACGTGATGAGTAAACAAAGACACTTATTGAACTGCTTAGGATTGAGCAGAATCTCAGACCCTTCATTCATTACAAACCAATCCATTCATTACTTCATGTTAAAATTTTAAAGAGTTGGTCACACAGATTTCTTTCATTATAGATTCTCTATCACTACCATAGTCCTTTCTGGTCTAGGCAAAGCAAAGACGGGGCTGCTCTCTTCCTTAGTTGTCCAAAAAGTAAAGATGCATAATATGAGGCTAGGCTTTTTAAAAAATCTCAGTTGGGTTCTTTGTCCTTATGGTTGATTAAAGATGTGTTTTGTTAAATCAGCACAAAGGGATGCATCTTTCTACCTGCCTTCTCATCCTAGCATGTGCCAAGTAGTATTAGTGCACAAAACAGATGCTTAGAGCTTTTAATCAAAGGGAAATTCTCAATAAGTTAATTGTCTTGGAAGAGAAAGTACTGGAATTCTTTATCTTCAGAGCTTGCCCCCTTTATTGATAGATCCAACAAACCATGTGAGATATACTCACACTTTCAAGAGGGTAGTTCCTATCAACAGCTACTACTAGAAGAGGTCTGATTAGACAATGGTTCCTGTAAAAAAAATTTAAAGGGGGGGGGCAGCTGGGTAGCTCAGTGGAGTGAGAACCAGGCCTAGAGACTGGAGGTCCTAGATTCAAATCTGGCCTCAGACACTTCCCAGCTGTCTGTCCCTGGGCAAGTCACTTGACCCCCATTGCCTACCCTTATCTCTCTTCTGCCTTGGAACCAGTACACAGTATTGATTCTAAGATGGAAGGTAAGGGTTTAATAAAAAAAAAAAAGATTTAAAGGATTGGGTGGACTGTAGTCTCCATATAAATCAGTGATGTTCCTTGGAAGTCCAAAAAGCTAATGAGATCTGGGGCTGCATTAAGTTAAAGAGTCAATGTTTGGAATAAGACAGGTGGCAGTACTACTGTATTCTGCTCCATCCAACCTTCCCGATGTCATCTAGATTATTATGTTCAGTTCTGGGTGTGACATATTTGAATGACACATAAATTGGATCATGTCCAGAAGAGATCAACCAGAATGGAGATCAACCTGAATGTCATATGATAGAAGTATTTGTCAAAGAAACTAAGGATATTTATCCTGGGAAAAAGAAAAGAGTAAGGACAAGAGATCTGTGTTTAAGCAATTGAAAGATATCTATGTGGAGGAAAGAATAGACTTATTCTGCTTATCCTGGAAGGCAGAACTAGGAAAAGTTGGCAGAAATCAGAGAGGCAGATATAGGTGGCATATAAAAAAAGAACAATGATAACAAGCCTTCCCCTCCCCAAAACAAACCATTCCTAATAAATACAGCAATGCTAAATTGGAAGAAGGACCTGCCTTGGAAGATAATGGATTCTTCTTCACTGGAGGTCTTCAAGTTGAGACTGGATTCCTGTTAAAATACAGATAATATTAGTTAGCCTCTGAGATCTTTTGTGACTCTGAGATCATACAATTCTTTGTCCAAATCATTTCATCTCCAGCCCACAGGTAAAGATTGAGGTAGAGCTACTGGTTGAGAAGTCTGACTATTGTCCTGGGTCAGATTTGGGCTCAGAATATATGAAGGGAGTAGCAAGTGATTGTTGACTAAGAGACTTATCACTATCTCGAGGGTCAGAATATGACAAACCAATATTTTAATAAAAGTGGGCAAATCCATTAGACTAGAGTCAGTTCTAAGGATGGCAATAATCATCTCAAAAGAATGAAGTAAAATCTTACTTTACTCACAAAATTAAAAAACGTTTTTTAACATGTTTTAATTGGTAAGCATTGATTTTCTCTCTCAAACCCCTCCCCACAAAAAATATAAAAAAGGAGAAAAATAAATCTGTTTTAACAAGTATTTATAGTCAAGCAAAACAAATTCCCTTATTGGCCTCCTCTCAAAAAATATATCTCATTCAAAATCTTGATTAAAAAAAGTACTCGGTATAGAAACCCTGGGCAGTATTCTTTCTTCAGCTTCTGAATTTAGAATTGGTCCTTCAGGTGTGCCAAGCCAATACTGCCCATTTTCACTGATCTTCTACCTCCCCCAAACACCACTTCAATGGTAACTTCTAAGACAAGGGGCATGAGACAATCTACTATGGACCCACTTCTAGATTCCTTCCTCACTTCATACAAGAATACTCAGTCTCTAACACAATTCTTTGAAAGAGGCAAAGAGAACTCTCATCAATCGCTCCTCGTTCCTAGTAAATTGACCAATGCAGGACTTATCTTCAAAGTCTTCCACACTCATAGAGAAAAGTAGAACCTCACAGGTTAACAATATTCTTCTAAGGAATGTAAAAGATCGAATCTATAAAACCTATAGGTCAAGGCCCAAGAGTCTGGCCCCCCAAATTATAGGATTCCAAGCTTCAAGAGACCACGAAAATATCTTGGTCAGTTCTCTCATTGAACAGAAAGGAAAGCTGGGATTCAGGGAAGTATTAGTGGCTTAATCAAGGTATAACTGGCATAAATATCAGACCTTGTGGGTACAAATACAATATTTATTTGTGGTTTTTTCCAATGTGCTATGCTGCTTTCCTGGGAAATATATAGCAGACCTTTACAACACAGGAGAAAGGATCTGAGTCATTAATTGTTTCACAGCAGAATTAAGTGTAAAAGGATAAAAATGTGATTTGCTACTCAGAGCAGCAAAGCACTCTGCTCCATAATGCTCTTTCATAATCCAAGGGTATCAGAGTCAGCAATGGCCTCTTATCTCTAGTTGAGTGAGATAAACTTAAAACACACTCAGAGCTCCAAGGACTTCTAGAGCAAACCAAATTGGACATTGCTATTGCTCATACTAGATGGTATGGCCTTGTGACCTTGAATAATGTATTTTTTCTCACTGGGCCTTAGTGTTTTCATCTGTAAAATGAAGGAGGTTGGATGAAATGATCTCTAAGGACCCTACCAACTCTAAATCCTATGGACTTCCCAAAACTGCATTTATGCTATTGAATTTCCCCAAGTACTGGGACCTGCTTGGCTAGCTCCATGGTGGATATTGTTGGTCTGATCCCCTAAAGGTATCCTGGCTTCAGATTCCCAACTATTTCTCATGCTACTTGATTTGTAGGGAGAAACACACACACACACACACACACACACACACACACACACACACACACANATTTGTAGGGACACACACACACACACACACACACACACACACACACACACACACACACACGGTCCCATATTCCTCAAAAAATAAAATTAAAGAATATTAGCATAGACCATTTATCATAAAAGAAATGTCTTGGTATTTACCTTTTATTTTTACATTAAAGTTATTTCTAAATACATCAGCCATCCTTTTCCACCTTGCAAACCATCCTTTGTGACAAAAAATGTTTAAAGAAACCAAAAGGAAAAAAAGTTTCAGTAAAACCAGTAAACACATCAGCTGTGTAGGATAGCATTGGTAATGAGTCTCAACCAGAGTCCCCTACTACTGCAATGAATGGAAAGAGGTACATTTTCTCACCTCATCTCTGGGACCAATCTTCATCATTATAATAACTCTATGCTCAGTTTTATTTTATTTCTCTTTCTACATTGCCCTCATTGTGTCATTTTATGGGCTCTGCTTCCTTCATTTTACAATAGTATATATGCCTCATATTTCTCTAAATTCTTCTTATTTCTTAATGTGTGGTAACATTCTACTTTTATTCTATTACATCCATGTACCAAGTTTTTTTAAACATTTCCCAACAGATCATTGGATTTCCCAGTGGTCAAACTATAGAAGCAAACAATCTTTGAAAGATTTTCAAACTGAATGTGAAACTTTACTTTAAATCACTAAAAGTAAGAGAAATGCAAAGTAAAAACCACTCTGAGAATTGCAAATGAGCAGAAACAATAAAAACAGGAACATTCAGTGTTAAAATTGCTATGGGAAAACAGGTGTACTAAGGGTCTCTTGATAGAGCTCTGAATTACTCCAACTAGTCCTACTATCAGTTTGAAATTATACAAGAAAAATTCATAAACTGTCTATATTTGTTGGCTTAGTCATGTTGCTATTGGGCATATGCTCCAAAGAAAATGGGCTTAAGTATCCAACATATAATGTACTATAATATCAAAAAACTGAAAACCAAGTGAGTACTCATTGAGATTGACTGAAACAAAAACTGTATTATAAAAATGATATTGTCCAGTAAGAAGTTATATATATATGTATATATATATATATATGAACTTTGGGAGAATATAATAAGAATTATACAAAATGATGCCAAATGAGAAACAGAATGAAAAATATTCACAACTATAAGATCATAATTTAAAAAAAATCACTAAAAGGTAGCCATGTTTTGATTGATTGAAAGACCAGTGGAAGTCCCCAACAGAAAACAAAACAGAACTAACTCTTCACAGCTGAGAACAGAGATACTCCCAAAGTAGAATGTTATTTGCATTTCCAAATGCACTCCATGCATTGGCTGTTTTTGCTAATTTGCTTTTTATTGGTCACCAGAGGTCAATCTAAAGGGGAATGAGAGTTTCCTGTCTCCCCCAGAAATAACTTTAATGTCAATACAAAAGACAGTATACATACACATGTCCCCAGCTTTGGTAAATATTTCTGATCATTGTATTTATTAGTACTTTTTCTTTTTCTGACTGCTGTGATATACTCCTTGGACAGCCTTTGACTCAGTAACACCACCAGCAGGCTATCCCTGAGAGTTGGATTGTTTCTTTTTTGCCAGCATAAGGAAGGGTGCCATCTTTCTTCCAATACTTAATACTATCAGTAGTAACCAACTAAAAATATATATCAATTCCTTTTTTTAATTTTTATCATTATTTTATTCCAATAAAAAAATCTAAAGTTTCAAAAGTTACATGATTTATGTTGTCTCCCTTCCCTCTTCCTTCCCCACTCATGGAGTTGACAAACAATTCCACTGGGTTATACATAAAACATAAATTCCTAAGGGACATGACCACTTCTGGGTACCTTATATGGCTGCATGGAAGCTGGCCCAAATTTAGTCAGTCTAGCTTGTTTTGACTGACCTGACCCTTCTAGGATAACTGGGCTGATCTATTCCAATAAACATTCTTGTGCCTTAGCATCATAAGCTGGTTTGTAATCAAGGTCCTAGTTTAGCAGGTCATGAGTGGCTCATGAGGAGAGATGCAGGATTTTGGGGTTGATTTTATTGTCTGTCTCCTAAAAATCAACTCAGGTCCAATGGAGAGCAGGAACATGGACTAGATATGATGTTGGCACCTTCACTTAGCAGAGTGTACTAGGAAAAAAATGGTCAATATTACTTTGAGTGGAAAATTTCTCCAAAACTGAAACATTTGTGCCATGAGTTGTATCTGAATATCTTTTCTCTTTGCTTCGATAGGGTGTTCCTGGACCAATAGGCCCCCCTGGTTCCCGTGGTCTCCCCGGAAATGTGGTATGTAATAAAAGCTCGTAGAGGGGAAATTGATTCAAAGCTTAATTGTTTCAAATGGAGTTCAGAGGTCAAGAATTTCATAATGGTGAACCAAAGGGGCACAATGCCCAGAACAGGAATTCAATAGGTATTTTCTTATTTGAATTATGACTGTACATAGAGGGGAAGTGTTAATGTTAATAATAGAGAGAAAGCTGGTTTTAGAATCAGCAAGACCTGAGTTCAATTTTAGCTTCTGATAGAGACCTAGATAATTCTCTAAGGCTAGAAGTTATAAAGAGGTCATGGATCTGCATTATTTAAGAGAATTTTCTAGAAAGTCCCTATACTAATGAAATCACAGTTATAAACACCTCCCCCTGCCATGCATCCCCTTAAATAATAATCATTTATCTTTGGAAAAGTCTTAGAGAAAAACATCAAAAGTCATGATATGCCTCTTCTAAGTCTCCCCTAATGGTGCAAAAACTCTCTTAACTGGAACATATTGTAGTATAAAAGAATAATTAAATAATAAACAAATAATATAATAAATCTGGGCAAATTCCAGGCTTGCCAAAGGTTAGTTCTTTTACATTATTAGCCACTTAGCCTCTCTGGATTGAAAAATAGCATTTTTATCTCTAAAATGATGAAAATAATAGTTGTCTCTACAATCTTCATGGGATTGGTATGACAATGTATCTTAAGGGCTTTAAAAATTGTAATGTATTATTCAAATTGCAAGTAGTTTGCACATTTATTATTCATGTGTATATTCTTCAATTTATTGTTTCTCCCTTCACTGCCTTTGAAGACCATGATGTATCCCAATTCTAGTAGCTTATCTTCATGAATTTCATTGGCAAAAATAAATATATAAATAAAATAAAATCCTACTCCTGATTCCCAAACCTTTGGTCACAAGTCTCTCCACAATAAGCTAGATTGGTCAATGCATGACAGATATACAAACTCTCAATAAACCCTAAACCTTTCCGGTTTGGTAGGATCTAGTAGACCTTGTATTTTGGTATAACATCTATAAATCCAGAACTACTTCCACAGTATGATGAGACCCCAGAGTAGGATTTTATAAATCAAAGGCATCCAGCCTCCCATTAAACAGCTTCAGCAATGAAGAATTTTTGTTTTTGTTTTCCCAGAGTGGTTCATATAAATTAAAAGACTTAAGAAGGATGGAAGCTTTTATCCAACTGGACTCTAATGGATGTATTAAAAAAAAAAGAAAGCAAAGCCTTTGGAGTCAGAAATCCCAATCAGTTTATCACAATATCATAGATCTGAAGCTACAAGAGTTATGAGGGATCATGTAATACATTCTTCTCATTTTGCAGATGAAGAAACTGAAGCCCAGGGAAGTTAGATAATCTGCCTTCCTTCACCTCTCTCTGTCTCTCTCTCTCTGTCTCTCTCTCTCTGTCTCTCTCTCTCTGTCTCTCTCTCTCCCCCTCTTCTCTCTCCCCCTCTCCTTCTCTGTCTCCCTCCATCTCTCTCTCCATCTGACTCTGTCTCTGTATCTCTCCAAATTCTGTCTTAGACACACACACAAAATAAAATCCAGCGGCTCTCTATCACTTCTAAGATCATATATAAAATCCTTTTTTATACATTTGGCATTTGGCATGGATACATACATAGTTGGTCAACAAATATGGATTTAAAGGCTTACAATGTAACAAGCATCGTATAAATACAAGGAAGAAAGGCAAACAGGAGTCCTCGCCCTTTAGGAGCTCACATTCTAAGGGGAGAGGCGGCATATAAAGAACCAGGTACATCTAGAAGATGTGGAAGGTGTGAGGGGAAGCAGGGATAGACAAGGTGCAAAAGGCAGCATGTGAGTTGAATCTTGAATGGAGACCAGAGAAATAGCACACTCGCACCCTGCCTGCCTTCTAGGAGTTCCTAATACAACAGGAGAGAAGGTGTATTCAAGGAATGAGAGGCAAGTGAATGGAGGATCAGTCAACAACATAGATATTGGAGAGAGACAGACAGGCAGACAGATGGGCGGAGACAGAGAGAGAGAAAGAGACATAGACAGAGACACTGAGAGAGAGATGGAGAGAGGGAGAGAGGGAGAGAGACCGAGAGAGAGAAAGAGACAGACAGAAAGAGACACAGAGAGAGAGAGGGAGAC
>NC_058130.1:692418346-692446008 GCF_016433145.1 Gracilinanus agilis | reverse complement strand
TCTCTCTCTCCCCCCCCCCTTTTTCTCTCTTTCTCTCTCTCTCCCCCCTTCCCTTTAGTGGTGCTACCTAATTTTGTTATTCATTCATTTTTCAGTGGTGTTTGACTTTTTTTTACTCCATTTGGGATATTCTTGGCAAAAAATACTAGAATAATTTGCCATTTCCTTCTTCAGTTTATTTTACAGATGAAGAAAAAGAGGCTAACAGGATTAAGTGACTTGCTTAGTGTCACATAGTTATTAAATGTCTGAGGCCAGATTTGAATGCGAGAAGATGAGTCTTTCTAACTCCAGGGCCTGCATTCTGTCCACTGTGCCAACTAGCTACGCCATAAATGCTGCCTCAAATTATATCTTCTAAAGTATTTCTATCTTTTTATAAGTAATTTTCTCATCTCTTAACACACTTGTTCATCAAAACATTTATATATGGTAAACCCCAATTTCTAAGTGAGGAAACTAAAATTTGAAGAAGCAGTATTTGCTGGAAAAAGAGTCATAATGAACCACCCATATGTATATAACTCCTTAGAGCTTCGTATGTGGCTCTTGAAAAAAAAAGTACAGAGCAAAAAATGCCAGCGAATATTATCTCAATACTATGATTAAAAAGAATATGTTATCCTTGGGATGACCTACAATGTTAATAAGAACAGATGAAGGTGCTCTAATCAACTAAAATTAGTATTCAAGACAATAAATGTATTGGGTAGCAGTGCTTTGAAAGGAAGATATGATGTTCTTTGTTGATGACAGCTGTGAATACCAATCCTTCCCTTTAGCCACTGACTGTGGTCTAGGTATTTTGTTTTTTTTTCTACAGCTCTAATAAAGAAAGATGCTAAAGGAATTTGTCTATAATGATGGACTTTACATCATAAGGATTTTAATTACCTGTCTATGGTTGCCATGTGTAAGCAATTTTCCTGAGTATTTTTAAATCTAATTTTGCACTAACCTAACTTTTTTTTCTCTTTAGGGCATACCTGGAGTCATGGGCCCACCAGGGAAAATTGGAGAGAGAGGAGAAAAGGTAAGAAGTGGTGATCTATTTGACCTTGGCCAAGTCACTTCTTTGCTGCAAACCTTAGTGTTTTCCCTCTATGAAATTAGTATGTTTAACTAAATAATGTCTAATGTCCCTTCAGGGTCTAATATTCTAGGTTCTGTATTCTCACCTTTCAAGTTCTAATATCTTTTCTAGTTCTAACTATTCAAGAACTCTTATTAACTGGCTCTCATATATTTGCAACATTCTATCAGAATGTGATTTAAAATCTTGATCATAGAATTAAGGTCTTGAGACGTATCTTTTGTATAGGCAACTAGTACATCCCCATGCCTTTACAAATACATCATTTCAAAGATCTGAGAATGAAAGTCTGAAGACAAGATCAAAATTGAAGAAAATTCTAAATGCACTGCTATTAATCTCAAAGTTTAGCAGCAAACTAAGATTTTTCTCTCATCACTTCCTTGAATTTACTCTACATTGTAGCCAAATTCTCTGACTCATTTTTTTTCTAAATTTTCTAAGTTCTTGCCTATTCTCTTCTCTTAGCCTGTTCTAATCTCCCCAGCATAACTTTTATTTATTTAGTTTTAAATTATCTATTTTTATCAATAACATCTGTATTTATATCATGCTGACTTCCAAATATATTTCTCCTTTCTTCCATTACTCTGTGAGTCATCCCTCATAACAGATTTAAAAAGAAAAAAGGGGAAAAAACCAGTTCATTAAAGCTAATCAGCCTATCAAATGTCCCATCATATATTTAAAATCTCAGCTATCTTTCAATGTCAAACTTATTCTCGTGAGCTGCTCCCTTCATGTTTCCTCCAAATGAATATGCTTTTCGAATGTTCAGTGATTTCTTCAGTGATTATCAAGATAAAGTCTTCATTATCTTTGCCCTTAAGAACTTATTGTCTAGCAATAGATAGAAAATATGTGCATGAATTCAACTAAATTTAGTTCACCAAACAATTATTGAAAACTGATCATGTGCTGGATTTTATACTTAGTGTTAGGAATAAAAAGACAAAAATAAAACCATAAGCACACATAAATATGATGCTAGTTAGAATATACATGCATTAGACTCTAATATATCTCATTATTTTCCTACAGTTTCTACCTAGCATAGATCCTTGCATCATGGTAGCTACTGAATGCTTGTTGAATGAATGACTAGTGCAAAGTACTTTGAAATTCCACAAATGTAGGATAACTTCTAGAACCAAGCATAGAGGCTTATAAAAGTATTGGTTAATTTGATTTTTGGAAAGAGAGACAATAATTTTACACTATATGTTAAGAACATAGCTACAGTGAGGACACTAGGAAGAATAGTTCCTGGGAGGTTTATTTTTCTTATGTCTATTTGATTTTTTTGTTAGAATTATTTTCTAGGGGGAGCTAAAAAGAGATCTGCCCTGGAGATGAGAGGTACTAGATTCAAATTTGACCTCAGACACTTCCTAGTTTTATAATCCTGGGCAAGTCACTTGGCCTCTATTACTTAGCCCTTACCACTCTTCTGCCTTAGAAGTGAGACTTAGTATTGATTCTAAGCCAGAACGTAAGAGTTTAAAAAGAATTGGCTTCAATTCGCAACAATAACAACAGTTGTTCTGAATTCTTCCTAATCTCAACAAAATTTTTGTTTTGGTAAGAAAAATAGCATCTACCTCTCATTTAGAAAAAAATGGGGAGGGGAGTAGATAATAATTAAAAGACAATTTACCAGTGAAATGTAATTTAGCAAAGATGATATAAATTCTTCATTTAGCTTAAAAATCAATTATACAGGTTCAGGAAGAAAGAAACCTTGTTTGATGGCAGAGTGCCAAATATTTAGATCTATTGGCCAATCTGGGATAAGATTCTAGAGTGTGATGTGGTGACCAGGATAAGAACAAACAAGAAAATTGGTTGCAATCTTAGGCTTCATTAAAAGAAGCATAGCATTAAAAAAACTCTGGATGAAATCTTGCTCTACTAATGTTTAATTCTGGGCACCATTTTTAAAGAGGAGCATAAGTATATATATATATATATATTTTTTTTTTAAGAAGCTGGGACCTCTAGCCTAGGAAAATGAAAAGACTGATCTTTAAATGTCTGAGTGTCTTTAGAGGGATCTACCTCATTCTTCATGGCTTTAAAGGTCAGGTTTAAGATAAGACACTGAGAAGAAGATTTTACCTCTCTATAAGGAACAACTCAGTCATAATTAGTGATGATCCTCTTTGGAATGGACTGCCTTGGGAGGAGATAAGATTTGTTACTGGCAGTGTTTAAGCAGAGGTTGGGTGACCATTTGTTGAAGAGGCACAAGAGAAATGTTGGATCCAGATGAGTAGAAAAATCCATTCTATTTGATTCTACAATTCACTGTTCTCAGGTGAGATAATGTTCTTTATATAAAAAACAAGAATCAACTTTTAAAAACAGGTCATCGTGGTAGGATATTTTCAAATAGATATTGGTTGTCCATTTCTCTAATATATGGTAAAGTAGGTTTATATTTTAAATTGTGGTTGAATTATTCTTGAGATCCCTAAAAAGCTGAGTTCCTGGGGAGGAAGCCTCCAAACCGGTACTTTGGTGCCATATAATTGCCTATTTATTCTGCAGTTCATCTTAAACCTGAAACCATGTTTTTTTGCTACCTACAGGGAGAACCTGGTGAAGAAGGAAAGACAGGACCCCTTGGTCCAAGAGGTGACCCCGGCCCTCCTGGAGAACCTGGGCCACCTGGCAAAGGGAAGGAAGGCGAGCCAGTAAGTGGGAATCCACATGGCTTCTGTGTTACAGGGAGCCATGTGAGACAATGATAAGAATTTGCTGGAAGTAATTTCCCAAAGTCTTCTAATTTTATTTTTGGTGATTATGATTGAGTTATATGATCACATCCAACATCACAAGGTTGTTTGAGAATGAGGTTTTGTTTTGTTTTATTTTGTTTTTGTAAAGGATGAGAGGTAAGGAAGTAGTTAAAAGAAATTACAGTTCCATTGAATAAGTGAAAAAAAAACATGTTTCCTACAAAAAGTCCCCATCAATGTAATAACAAAGGTAGCTAGCTAGCGTCTAGTCTTGGCACATCATTTACATGAATACCTCATAATATTACATAAGAAGGAGTGTGATGTAATTCAAGAGAATGGAAGGTCCCAAGAGATGGATATCATGGGTCAATATTAAAAGAAAAACAGCTAAGCTCCCACAGGATTGCTCATTGGTTGATCAAGTTGACTGGGGGAAGAGTTGGAGTAGTGATAGGAGTGATAACGTCTTTCTCAGAACTTCTTCATAGAGGGAAGTATCTGTGGAAGGATAGTAGTGAATGGATTATGGGACAGGAATACTAACTACTATGTATCTCAATGATGAAGAATTAAAGAAAAAAAGTAGCCAGGAATTAGAACAAAGAATCAAGTTATGGAAGCAGTGATGGGGTGGGTCAAATCAGAATATCTCATCAGGGGAATCGAAGCAGTAGGAAAGCAGGAGCAGAATCCAGGAAAGAGCACGGATGAGTGTCAAATCCAGATATCAACTTTGACTTATGAATGTGTTTTATTATCTGTATCTGTTCTCATACACACTGCCCCACTTGCTGGTGCCTCTACAGTCTGTTGTACCTGCCAACAGTGTGGTCTGTTCATCAGACACTTAAACTTTTCTCTGTTTTCTATAGTTCTGTTTCGCTAGTCTATTAAAAATATGTATTTGCCTCCCAAAAGACAAGAGCAAGGGCATTTATAAACTCTGTGTCCTCATACTCAAGGCTCTGTTTAGCTCAGAATCAGTCACTGATCTAACTTCCTCTTTCACTTTTTCACAGTACAGTTCCGACTTAATACCTCATGATGTCCCAAAGACATAAGTCCCATTCTCACTTATGTAGCTTGGTGCACCCCATCTCCACCACCTAGAGTATCCTGCCTCCCTCAGCATCTCTACATCCTTCTGGTCCTTCATGATTCAGTTTAAGGCCCACCTCTTCTAGGGAGCTTTCCTTAGATAAACCTTATTGAATCTCATTCTCTAAAATTCTATACTTCTTTGTCTACTCTGCACTGTTTATATGATTAAAAGATAGCAAAGCATGAGAAATTTGTCTCAATATGTTAAGTCAACAAGCATTTATTAAGAACTTAATACTTCCAAGTATTGTGTTAAAATATTAGGGATATATTTTTAAAAGGCAAAAATAAATCCTCTCCCCTCAAGGAGTTCACATTTTATTGGGTAATGCAACATACAAGTAATTAGGTACATTCCAGATTTATACAGTGTAAATGGAAGGTAATTTTAGAGGAAGGGATTCCTAAAATATTCCATATGCTTTTGTCTTATGTCACTAGTTTCATTATGAGCCTTTTAAGAGTCCAGGCCATACCTTCCTCTTTATTTCCCATATCACCTAGCACAAAAGTTATCTCCAGGTTATTCTTATTCATTGGTTGACTGGGTCATAATTTTGTTTCTTCCTGTGTTCTCTTTGCCAGGGTCGTCCTGGTGCACCTGGGTTACCGGGACCTCAGGGACACAAGGTAAGACATTTTCATTCAGGAAAGCAGTAAATAGGCTTATGAGAAAGCCTCAACATTTCAAGTCATTCTAATATACATCCATGTGAAGTCATCTCTTTGGAAAAAGCCAGATACTATTTGTCTTGGTATTTCTTTTTTAAAAATTGCATTTTTAGTAATGTTAGTAATTCTTCTACCACCAAAGCGGAGTATTCTATGACTTCACAAATGGTCTTCATGAGTTGCCTAAAGAAAATAAGAAATCATGACCTGGTGGATGGCTGACTTTCTGGTGATGAATCTCTCTATGCTTAGTCAGTTTAATCATCTTACAATGGATTCAGGCTCTCACTGGGTCTATGCTGAAAATGGCACCCACCTTGTTGGGACTCTCCAAAGCATCTGCAGAGGGAAGGGCAGAAAAAGCAATGGATTTAGGAGAATATGCAGGGTAAAATCCTAGTTCTACTAATTATTACCTATATGATAGAGATTGAGATGAAAATTGGACCTGTACAACTGTGCAATACATGGCACCCCTAGGTAAAGAAAATATCTTTATTAATTCAGGCCCCTTTTTTTTCTGAAACTTGGAGTCTTAGAGAGTTGCCTAGACAAGTGGTATCAAATTCAAATAGAAATGAGACTGCATATTGACTTGGAAAACTATAAGTTATCATTCTCTATGTTGTGTTAATTTTTTTATTTTATTAAACATTTCCCAATTACATTTTAATCTGATTTGGGCTACACTCCAGAGTTTTCTTGGTGCCTGCTGTTGTGAGTTTGATAGTTCTGGCCTAGAATACTGAACGGTGAAAACCACACAGCCACATCTGGTATGTGCTAGAGATGGGGCTTGAGTCCAAGTCTTCCTGGCTCTAACCATTATACAATATTGTCTTTCATCATCTCTGTTGCCTTCGGAGAATGTGTCTTAGTTTGCTCCCCAATATCTCAGGTGGGACTTTAATAAAATTGAAGAGAATCTAGAAGAAACAGAATGGTGAAGGGCCTTATGCTCATGTCTGATGAGAATCAGTTGAAGGAAATAGAAGCTATAGTCTGAAGCAAAGAACAGGAAAGCATTTTATTAGATGGTCTCTATGGAGCTCTCCAACTCTAAATCAAATATCTTTCAGAACCTAGTAAGTAGGGTTACCCCTGTACAATCATGAGGCATCAGAGAAGAACTTAGTGGTTCCGTGTGTAGGCAGAGGGGCATGTGTAGGTCCTGTCTTCCAACAATGGATTTAAGAAGAAACCACTTTCAAACATCCCCTGATCATACAATATTTGACAGAATATTAATATCTTATGTCCTTGGAACTTATAAGGGGCAAATGTTCCTTCGAAATTATTCCCGGCCCCAAAATAATGATTCTTTTGTTACTGGGTAGGCTAACAGGAAGAACACTGAACTAGGAATCAGAAAATCTGAATGCTAGACCTTATTTTACTACTTCCCTACTAACTAGGGGTCCATTGAGCAAGTCAATGAACGAATTCTGATCCTTTATTTCCTCAACTATAAAATGGGTGTTGAATTTCTTGCCTACTTCACAAAGGGTTATGAAAATCCAGGTATACAAAGGGCTTAGTGTGTGCAGAATATTGTCTAAAGAGAATTTCTTCTTATTCTTAATGGGAAGAGGGTCTTGATCACAGCAAGTGAGAAAACTGACTCCCATCCTAGTCCTACACACCATGCAGCTCATTTGCAAATAAGTACACATTCCAGTCATTCAGAAGTAACAGAATTATTACCAGATCCAGAATCCTGGTGTGAAATTTAAGGGGCATCCTGATATAGTAGAAAGAGCAATAATATTTCAGTCAAGAAACCTTGGATTCTAACACTGTCTCTACATCTAACAAGATATGTGACTAAGCAAATCATTTCTCCCTCTCTGGCCCTCAATTATAGCCTCTGGAAAGTGAACTGGATAACCTCAAATCTTTCTTCTAGCTCTAATATTCTTCATTCTCTGCTCTGTAACATTTCTCTTCCAGTTCTTACATTTAATGTTCTCTTCCCAAGACATTCGGGCAGCCAGCTCTGGACATTTTCTCTGGCTATCCCCCCATGCCTGGAATTCTCCCTACTTATCTCCCCCTCCTAGTTTTCTTAAGATCCCAACTAAAATCTCACCTTCTCTAGGAAGCCTTTTGCCAATCCTCCTTAATGCTAGTGCCATCCTTCTCTCAATTATGTTTAATTTAATTCTGTATAATAGCTTTTTTGTGCATAGTTGTTTGCATGTTGTCTACTGCATTAAACTGTGAGCCCCTTAAGAGCAGGGACTATGTTTTTTGCCTTTTCTTTGCTTGTTTGTTTATACCTAGCACCATGGCTAGTACATAGTAGGTGCTTAATAAATGTTCATTGACTAAGTATCCTAGAAGTCCATGTTTCCACCTTCCTTTCAGCTCTAACATTCTTTATTCTCTTGTCCCATCGACTGAGGTCCCTTCCAGCTCTAACATTTAATGAGGCTCTGAGGATGTGATTTAGAACTAATTGTTGCTGCTCACTCAGTGACACCAGAAAGGGAGGCAGACAACATGGGGCAGGGAAAGTGTCACTAAATAGAGAATAAGCAGCAGACAGGGGGAAATTACATCCTTTATCTTGTATAGTCAAGGGTCAAAGGCTGGAAACAATGTCATCAAATTTGAGAATTAAACCTAATTTTTTTCTTTACTCGTTGCTTCATTGGCATGCCCTATTTGATTACCCAGAAGTCTATGAAATGCTTCTTTTTTGCTTCATTTGTAGTAAAATCCTCCCCAATTCCCCAGTGTCTTAACAGATAGTAAACACATTGCATCTTTACTGTCTCTGTCCCACAAGCACTTAGCCTTTTATTTCTTAACCTTACATTTTAACTTCCACTGAAATAGCATCTAAGCCATTGAGTATTGCAACTCTGAGCTGTTAAGCTGGGGAGTTGTTCCCCTGGACAGGGTTAGAATTCCAATGGCCCATAACACATAAAAATGGACAAAAGACTAGCAAATATGTTGAAGAGAGCAATAGAGACCTGGACTCTAGGGAATGAGCCTTTCTTTCCCCTTCATTTCTATTATTGCTATAGGAATAATCACTTTAAGATTTGATTTTCTCAGAAGTAAGTTGCTTTTGGGCAAAGATACAGAATTCATTAGCATACTATATTAGAGCTAAAAAGGAATTTAGATGCATTCTAGTGCCCCACACACACACACACACACACACTACTTATTTTATAGAGGTTCTTGGGAGCGTAGATTTAAGGGTAGAAAAAACCTTTAGAGGACAATGGATTAAGCTTCCTGATTTTACAAATGGAGAAACTGAAGTAGAGGGAGGTTAAATGACTTGTCATTTTTTATACAGCTGGTAAGTATCTAAGGTAGGATTTGAATTCAAGTCTTTCTGCCTGCAATAGTGCAATGATCTTTCTGATATGACATATGCTATCTTTCTTAGGAACTGAAGACTGGACTAAAGAAGTGACTTATACTTGATCAAAGTTGTATAGCTGCATAACTGAGGCTAGAATCAAGGTTTTCTGATTTATAGCATCTTAGAATTAAAGAATAGTAAACTTTAAGAATTGTGAAGTCTACAAAGCTAGAGCAGGGCTCTCTGGATTTTCCCTGTGTCCTCTTGTTTTGACTTGGCTATGAGGATATGTCTAGGTAATGGAGAATGAGGAAATTGGTAGGAGGGACAGATTTGGAAAAGAAGCTAACAAGTTTCATGGCAGGGCACTCAAGTGGAAATACCCAGCAGCTCGTTGAAGACAAGAGACTGCTCACTGGTTAGCTGAGAGAGTAAAGATATATGTAGGTTTGGTCATCATTTCTATGCAGATAATAATTGAATAGATGGGATTACCCAAGAATGATGAAAAATGGGGGAAATATGAGTAAAGATCTGAGTAGCACAATTCTAAAAGAAAAATGAAACAGTAGAAGTAGTCAGAAACAAAGGAGAATAAGGAGAGCATTGTCACCAGAACATATTGGAGAAGAGAATATTGACGATGGTAACTAATAGTGTCAGTTGCTATACAAAAATCAAGAATGAATACTAGAAAAGGCCATTGAATTTGGACAATTAGGTCATTAGTCTCATTAGAGGAAATATTTTTGTAGAGACCAAAACCAAATTTTGAGGCCATTCATTAAGGAATGAGTTGTCTCTGAGTGATGAGGATATGAAAACATTCAGTTGAAATTCAGTAATGTGATGTTGCTCCCCCAAACATTCAGGTAATCTTAGGCAAAGTTCATTTTAGGATTGAATAAAGAGTGAAGAGGTATGGGAGATCATCCCATTATCTTCTATTGTGGTCAAGTAGGAATCTGAAATACTGTGTTCAATTCCAGAGGCTACTTTTAGAAGGGACTTTGATAAGTGGGGATGCATATAGAGCAGTGGTTCCCAAACTTTTTTGGCCTGCCGCCCCCTTTCCAGAAAAAAAATATCACTTAGCCCCCTGGAAATTAATTTTTTTATTATTAATAGCAATTAATAGGAAAGATAAATGCACCTGTGGCCATCACCATCTCCCTGGATCGCTGCAGCACCCACCAGGGGGCGGTAGCACCCACTTTGGGAATCACTGATAGAAGATGGTGACCAAGATGGTGAAAGCCCTTAAAAATTTTTATGAAAATCTATAATAAGAACTAGATCTTATAACCTAAATAAGAGAAGCTTTGTATGAGAGGGAGAAAGGAAAACAATGGCCTTCTAAATTTTGAAAGTCTATTATATGGAAGAGGGAGTAGAGTTATTTATGTAGCTACATAAGGCAGAAATAGGTTCAATGGTTAGAAGATATAGGGAAGTAAATTTGGATTTAGTATGAGGAAAAATAGACTTAAAACTAAGGCTATCCAAACATGAAATAGACTATCTTCAGATGTAAGGAGTTTCTCCTCACAAAAAAGGTCTTCAGAGATGGACGAGGTTAGTCAAGGATTTTCTGAGTGGAATTAATGTACTGGATAAGAATTACAATTTAGGATGATCTCTATGATTCTGGTCTGAACTGAGGGAGTCAAAGACCAGATTTATGAGAATTTGTAGTGTTATTAAGGTTTGATTTTTCATAGTCAGATTTATAATGTTCAGAGAAGTATGATCAAAGTTAGGCCATGATTGAGTTTGGGGACATATCATCAGATTTAGGCAAAATATTTTGTTGATGGGCACAGTCTAGTTTAGAGACAAAATCAAAATCTGGGCAGGAGGAAGAACTAAGTGTATGGACAATTTGATAATGTTGGTAGAATTAGAAAAATTTAGGAAAAAAATTGACGAGATGGATCTTGCTAGGAGGCAGTTAAGTAGGAAGATGAAATGATTGAATTTGGTGGGTGGAACACTATTATTAACCATTTAAAGTACTTACCTCTCAAACTTGTTCTTCCTTCATTTTAGGGGGACCGAGGTGCTCCAGGTTTGCCTGGCCAACCTGGAAATAGAGGAGGCCCAGGAATTGGCGTGGCAGGCCCTCCGGTAAGTAGTCATCCCAAATTCTCTCTGCAACAAGCTGTGATGCATTTCTTGACTCCTGGGTGAACTAGTATAGTGTCATTCCATTCCAGGGTTCCAGCTCTTAGGTGTCTTAAAGTTGTTGGTAAGTGCTGGTCACAGGATTAGGAGGCACATTTAGTGACCACTGTGACCGCTGTTGGCTTGTTCTCTTGTTCTTTGCTTTTTTCAGAAAAAAACAAACAAACGAACATGCTATCATCTGGTCTGTCAATATTTTTTTTTCAGCTAAGGAGGTGGCACATTGGACAGAACATGGGATTTAGAATCAGGAAGCTCTGAATTCAAAACTGGCCTCAGGCACTTTTAGTCAAACTCTCTTTGGCTCAGTTTTCTCCAGTAAAATGAGCTGGAGAAGGAAATAGCAAACTACTCCAGTATCTTTGTCAAGAAAACCCCAAAAGGGTCACAGAGTCAGACAAGACTGCAAATGAATGAACAAAAGGGTTTGTAATCTGTACTTTGGTCACCAGATGGTGCTCCAGCTCCCTGTGAATAGCTTTTTTCCCCACCATCTCTCCCATCCCTCCTGGCTCTAAGACTCTTTCAGAGTCAAGAAAATCTAAAGGAAAAAGTCTGGAATAGATTCAAAATTACCCAAACTTCAAAATGTCTCTGTCATCCACTCTGTCAAATCCCCATTTCCAGGGTACGGATTAACCCCCTCAAACACAGCACTTGTACTCCAAATTCATAGAACTAAACAATGCACTCTAATGGCCATAGGACGTAACAATCAGATGGCTTAAACATCCAATTAAATGTTAAAAAAAAAACCTGCTTTTGAGAGTTACAATAATGTTAAAGCAGGGGTGGTGGGATGGGGCTAAAAGGTAAGGAATTGGAAAGGTGTAAAGTATTCACAGGCTTCTCAGGAAGTGCTCTGAAGAAGTAGACTGAGAAGGAATCTGAGAATTAAAATTCTTTTTGATTCCATCCACTTTTGTAGCTCCTTTAGATTGTGAACTCCTTGAGCTCAGTCTATCTTTTACTTCTTTTTGTAATTCTAGAGTTTAATAGTTTAGTGTATAGAAATCGTTGTTTTGTTCAGTCATTTTGACTTTTCATTACGCCATTTGAGATTTTCTTGGCAAAGATACTAGGGTGGTTTTCCATTTCAGAGGAGAAAACTGAGGCAAAGAAGGATAAATGACTACTCTTGGGTCATACAGTTAGTAAATATCTGAGGTTAGATTTGAACACAGGAAGATGAGTCATCTTGACTCTCCTCCTAGCACTGTTCATTGTACCACCCAGCAGCCCCAAATGGAAGACACTTAATTAATGTCTATTGATTATTTATTGACTCTGATCCAGATGGTTTCCCAATGGTTAGCTAATGTCATTATGCTGTTTCCTTTGGCTGCCTGCACTCTACTCCCATCTGGTCTGGACCTCCAATTGAGGTCTGCCTCACGTATGTGGACAGCTTTGCTAAGAGGTCTCAATTCATGCTTTGAATTCCCCTGATTATAGCTGCTCAGTCAGCAATCAGCAATACCAATGCTATGCTCTTGGCCATATTGGAAAAGTTTGGACTCCCTGGAAGCTTCTTCCTGCTACTTCTTTGCCTCAGTTTACAAAAATCTCTGAAGAGATGCTACTCCAAGGAAAAAGCAATCAGAAAACTGAAAACTCTGGAAAAAATATTGCCCATCTCCCTGTTTATGTAGTATTTGTGAATCATTCTTTTACCTTGCTCCCCAAGAGGTCTTAAAGGACTAAATGACATTCGAAATTGGATCCAGGTCATTGAGTTCACATCAGTGCCTGCAGTTAATACTAATGATTAGAAAGAAAAAAAAGTAAAGAAGTCTTTCCTCAAGTGGAAGGGCTCAAACATTTTGAAGAGAAGCAGCTACTTGTCTTCTAAAGAATCACACTGTAATCTCACAGTTGTTGACAAGTAAAAAATCGTCTACTAAAGATCAAAGGATGAAGAGACAAGTAGGAGTGGTTAGTGATGCTCTCATAAGAAGTACTGAGGAATATGTGTTTCTCTGACAGCAGTTACAAAGAAAACTGTTTTATTTCTGTGGCATGTGTCTGATACAAGACTGAAATTATCAAATCTTTTTAAAACAGACAACTATCACCCATTTCCTGATAATCCACATGCACATAAATGATATTATCAGAAAGAATCAAGAACACATTCCTAAAAAGTATCAAGTCTTGATTATGTAAGTAAAGACTTTAGTGACCCAAATGGTGTTTTCATGTCACTGCTGTCCATCAAAACCAAGAGATTCAGAAGAGATAGATTTGAAAATTGAATACTTACTTTAAAAAATGGTGTTGAAAATGGATGTTTTTCTGGGCCATGGCTTATGATATGTTTGTTTTTTTCTGGTCAATAATGGAAAGCAATCGATCACAATACCAGTAACTGTTTACTTAGATTCTTGCAAATCTAATCAAAGGAGCTTTAAAATAAGAAGAAAGTGGAAGGAAGAAAACTAACCACAGGTAAACTCCAAGCTAGATCATGTTATGATTTAGGAAGAAAAATAGCAATTGATATAGCCAGAGCTTCACTGGAGAAAAAAAATTAAGTAAAACCCAAAGAAAAAAAGAATAAAAACTTGTGTCTAAGTACCTAAACACACAAGTACATAAAATATGATAACAAACAAGATGAACTAAAGATTTCAATATGAAGATATCAAATTGAATCCATAAGCATCACTGAGATTTGGTGGCACAAAATTCTTGACTAGAACAAAGCTTTTGAAGGATAAATCTTATTCAAGAAAAATATGGGAATAAATGGTGTAACATTGCCTGTGGACACATAATACTCATGTATGAAGATCCATGAAACAGAGGAGTCAGTTTTAATGGAAAATATTTAGTGAAGCTATAAATTGTGTTGTCATCAGAGTGTATCATAGACAGCCTGCAGAGAAAGAAAATCACAAATCTAACACCGAACCATGATACAACAATGACAGAGAACTTCAGCTATCAAGATATCTGCTGGAGCTTTCTGCCAAATGCAGAGCATCTGCTAATTTCTTAACTTTCCTTAATTATAATTTCATAATTTAAAAGGTGAAAGGATCCAAAATAGGAAATTCAATTTTGGATTCAATTTTCACTAAGGGAGGAAATGGTTTCTGGGGTGGAAATGATGAGAGTATTGAAGTGAAACAGAAACTCCATTTTCACACTTGTACTAGAGAATGGGAGTAAAATCATGCCTTGTCTCACATGCACCTTAGATTCGTAAAAACAGATTTGAAATGATTCAGAGAAAGAATAATTAAAATTTTATGGACAAAAATTCTCTAGAAATCAGTCCAGAAGGTATGAAAATAAATGACAAATGAAATTTTGAAGCCATAAAAAGAAATGATTCAATGAGTAGGAAAGGGGAGTTGTCTAAATAAATCAGTTTAACAAAACCTGTCTTATAATTTTTGTGGAAAAAATAGGCATGGGTGGGCAATAGATAAATTAAACAGCTTTATGACTAGTTAAATGGCTAAACATAAAAAGTTATTATTAAAGATTTGTTATGATTTTAGAAGGAAATCTCGTGAAATGCCTCAGGGATTTGTGTTTGGCCTTATTCTTTGTAACATTTTTATCAGTGCTTTTAATAAAGGCATTGATAAAGCTCCACAAATCTGCAGATATTGCAAAGCTGGAAGGCATCATGATGGATGGCAAATTCAGGGTTCAAATATTATGACAGGGTAGAACATTGAGCCAAATCTGATATAATCAAATTAAATAGTGAATGATGTAAGTAATACTTGAGTTCAGGAGATCAACTTCACAAGCACAAGATAAGGGAAGCAGGGCAAGTCAGCAGTTAGTCTAAAAAGCTCCTTGAGTCAACAGTGTGGTATACCAGTCAAGAAATCTAATGGGATCTTGGTTTGAATCAAGAATGGCATAGTTTCTAATTCTACACAGATGGACTATTACCCCTCTATTTCAGAGATTACAAAAATCTGTGTTCTGTTCTTGGCAGGATACACAGTCATGTTTTACTGGTTTTAGGTAGCAATTAGACTAGATAATAAAGTCCTTCCAATTCCAAAATCCTGTGATTCTAACACTTCGCCTTCTTTGTCTCTAGTTCAATGTCTTTATTACTCATACTTTGTGTACTTCTGTTTAGAAATATGAGGCCATGAGTGTTATTCTTGCCCTTCTTCATGAATACTCTCTACTAAGAATGACTAGTCCTCTCCAATTTTCTTGAATCTTGCCTTCTACTCTGGCTAGTATTAAGTGTGTGGATATAAGTAAGCAGTGAGTCCTCTCTTCCCCTTCCCTATCCATGAGGGACTAAGAAAAAACATACTATTGGATAATGGAAGAAATAGAATCTTCTGAATAGTCAGATATACTTGTTAATAGATTTACTCTATCTATCATGCATGAATCAAAATTTTTTAAAGGATTAAAATATAAAAGAAATGGAATTTATGTTAAAACTGTTACTAAGAATGCAATGATTTAGAAACTATTTGAACATCCTTGTAGGGCCTGTCTTCCTCCTAAAATTCCACATTTATACTATGCTTCAGGACTTGTCAAGAGCTTCTTAAATGTTGTTTCACTTGTTCCTTGCAACAGCTTGGAAAAATATCATTGTCTACTATCTCCATGTTGTAGATAAGAACACTGAGTCTTAGGAGAAATGACTTGTTTGGGATTGCACTGCTAATAAATAAATAGCAATTCAAGGACTCGAACTCTCATCCACTGAACCCATATCCAGGACTCCCTTCCTTCTGCTATATTCCCAGCTACTGAAGTGAATAAAAAGTGCCCAAACCACTGCTATTCAATAACCATTGATTAAAACCTTTAAGGCTTTAAGTCACCGTACTTGGTATTTCAAGGGATACAAAGGAACACTCTGCCCTGAATGCCATCCTTCTTGCTGGTTATAAGTGTTGTTCATATGGTTTGTCATTCATTCATTTATCTATTATTCCATATAATTACTATATGGAGCAACTCATATAAAGCAGCAGAACAGGGGAGGTGCAGACAATAATGAAATTTTATTACCTGTCCCCAGACAGCAATATAGCAATAAGATCTCAAATTCAATGCAATTCAACAAAAAAAATGTATTAAGTGAATATTACATGCGTGAATTGGTTACAAACACTGCCCTCCTGAGTTTATTGATAGAGAAAAATGAACACAAAAATAATTAAAATGCAAAGTGGAACATTGTAGAGTATTAAGAAAGGTGCAAACAAAGCATCCTGTAGTCTGAGGTAGGAAAAAGTCAGTTCTGACCTGGGCATCAATAGGCTTCATTGAGTGAGTATTATACAAGTGGATCTTGTATGTGTGCATTTAAATATCTCTAACTAACTAACTATATGTATATATATGCAAATATACATAATATATATAATGAATAGTATATATAAACACTATATAAATAAATAACTATATATGTAAATAAAATAAATAACTGTATACATATATAAATAACACAAATAACTATATATAAATAACAAATAACTATACACATAAATACAAAATATATATAACTGTACATATAATTATAATGAATATATAAATATAAAATGAGAGAGAACTATAGAAAAAATGCCACTGAAGTTCAAAAGAAGTAGTGAGTCACCTGTTACTGGAGGTGTTAACGCAATAGCTGAATGCTCATTCATCTGGTATGCTGTAGAGATGATTCATGCATTGGCTAAGAGTCTGGAGTCTGGAATAGATGACCTATGAAGTCCTTTCCAATTCTAAGATTCAGTGAAGCTATTCTTAGGTCCTTTGCATCTAAATCATTCCTAACCCCCTTGTGCTGAAATGCAGTGCCAAAAATACGGTGCAGAAAAGAACTAGTTTTGGCATAAGAAGACTCAACTTCAAAATCTGGCCTTGACACTTACTAGCTTTGTGCATGTGAACAATAATTCACATCATTTTCGTTCATATCAACGTGCATTTTTTGGTACCTCTTATATAACAGAATTCTGTGTGCTGGGGAGACAGACAAAAATCAAGACAGAGCAGGCCCTTGAAAACACTTCCTTTCTGTGGAGGTGAAGCCACATGTGCACAGATAAATAAATACAAAATATATATGAGGTATTTTCCAGAGATGTCAGGAACTGTCGGGGTATCCGTGGACCTTGAATTGGAGTTGTTGACATTTAAACCAAATAGTTTCTTTCTTTGTGAGATAATGATGAACCTACCTGGCAGCATTGAGTATTGTGAAGAGATTACTTTGTAAACCCTGAAACCTACAGGCTATGAATTGTGGGAGACAACTCAAAGATAATGCCTGTGCATCATAGTGCAGGGCGGAGAGCAGTTTGAGAAAGGAGCTTGGACTGGTCCAGGCCAAAGGAGTGAAGAGATGCTTCTTTCATTAGCAATTTTTGCAGCGGCCAGCAGAGAGCAGCATAATCCCAGCTGGACCAGCGATCTGCTTGATGGAGGATGTTCAGGATTCAGGCAGAAGGGAAGTCAGGAGAAGAAGCTCAGGTATGAGGGCTAAGAAGTAACATGATGTGACTAGCTTGGTGTTATGATGCCAGGAATGGGGACCTGACAGAACCAAGGAAATCTAAGTAAAGGGAAGATATTTCGACTGGCAAAAGAAAGATTGAGGAAGAGACAATGCTTTGATAGACTGCCTCGTGAAAGAGAGGTCAGATTTTTTTTTTCCTTCTTAGACCCTAAGGACAAAATTAGAAATAATATTTGCCATTGAAGAAGCTGATTTCAGCTCAGTATAAGGAAAAAGTATCATGACAGTAAGAGTTGCCTTGGAAGTTAATGTGTTTCCTTATTACTGAAGGTCACCAAGCAGATTCCTGGTCTTTAGGGTTCCTTAGAGTCAAGATGCCTATTCAGGTATACGTGGGACTAGGGGAACTCTGAGGTCACTTCTTAATCTAAACTTCTGTGATTCCGACTTTAAATGACCCAAGGCAATGTGAAACAGTAAGGGCTGACTCAGAAAGCCAATAAGACTTATCCAAGGCAAATTATCCACTGATCGTGTGGTGTACGCTGGATCTTTTGACCATCAGGAATGGTCATCCCATACCAGTCAAGGCACTAAAGTGCCTTAGTATACCTCACACCAGATAAGATGATCAATAGCTCAAAAAGCATTTAGTGGCCAGGCCCCGTGCTAATCACTGAGAGTATGAAGGCAAAAATGAACAACGGTCTTCAAGAAGCTTACATTCTCTAGAATTCAGATACGTAGAAAAGTATATACAAAATATATACAAATTACCATAAGGCAAATTGCTTGGGGAGGTACCAGCAACTGGAAGAATCAAGAAAGGACTTAGGTAGAAGGTGGTGCTGAGCACTGAAAGGAACTAAAATTTCTTGGAATAACAGCTATGGGGGGCAGCTGGGTAGCTCAGTGGATTGAGAGTCAGGCCTAGAGATGGGATGTCCTAGGTTCAAATCTGGCCTCAGACACCTCCCAGCTGTGTGACCCTGGGCAAGTCACTTGACCCCCATTGCCCACCCTTACCACTCTTCCACCAAGGAGCCAAAACATAGAAGTTAATTGTTTAAAAAAAAGAATAACAGCTATGATTATAGCTTATATTTTCATAGATATTTAAAGTTTATAAAATACTTTGCCTTAGGCATGATTGTTGTTCACTCATTTGTCATGTATGACTCTTCATGACCCCATGTAGAGTTTTCTTGGCAAAGATACTGGAATGTTTCCTCCTCCAGCTCATTTTACAGATGAGGAACTGAGACAAAGAGGCTTAAATTACTTGCCTCAGGTCACAGAGCTAGTACATGTCTGAAACAGCATATAAACTCAGAAAGAGGAGTATTCCCAACTCCAGGCCTGGCACTGTATCTACTTTCACCACCTAGCTGGCCCTTAAGGCATAATTACAATTCCTATTTTTACTGATGAGATAACTGAGTTTCAAAGAGATAAAGTACTGGCAGCATATCTACTAGGTTGGGTGGTTATTCATTTTAGAGCTCAAAGGCAATGGAAGTCATGCCATATAATGGAAAGCCATTAGATTTGGAGTCAAGGGACCTGATTTGAAGGCCCAACTTTAACACTCATGAGAATTTGAGCAATTCTCTTCTGTTCTTTTGGCCTCATAAATAATGAGTTTAGATTCAGCAATCTCAAAGATCCCTCCCAGCCCCAAATACTATGCTTCTAAATTCTATAATTCTATTTCCCTTTCTAATTCTAATTCTAAAATTCTAATAGACACATTATTTTTAATATATTGTATACTTTAATGTATTATATATTATTTAATATAGGATTTATTAATATATTATAATATAATGCATAATAATTAATATAAAATAAATTCTAATAAATAGAATCTACAATTCTATAATTTGAATAAAAATATAATACTTCTACTTGCCCTTCCAAAAGGCATACCATGTAAACTAGGTTTTGAACCTAGGTTTAGGGTGTCCTAAAAGTATCAAGGATTCTTAATATTTCCCATGTCATTGACCTTTTGATTAAGCCCTTCTAAGCATAATGTTTCACCTTTGTATTCATAATGAAAGGAAATATTAAATTTCAATGATGTATTAATGAAGATAAAATTATGAATTTTTCCTATCCAATTTCATGAACACCCTGGAATATATTCATGAACTCCTTGGAAGTTCCAGGTTAAGAACCCTTGTTATAGACATAGTTCTCTTTCCATTGTACCATACTATCTTTCCATACTGAAATTGTGATATCAAATGGTTTTATTATTTGCATAACCCAACCAAGGTTATCTGTAGGTCCATCTAGCTTAGTTTCATATAAGATGGAAACAATCAACCATACCTCACTGCAAAAGGACTATTGTAAATCACTTTTAAAACACCCCTCTCAAAGAGGGACCAGCTGAAAAGCAATTTGCCTGGTCCACCTAAGAGGCTGTAAATCCAATTTTGTTTCAGTATATTTCCACTGCTTGAGACTTATTGAACTTCAACTTGGGCTTCGGTTATCAGATTTCACATGTCCTTTCTCTGGCTGCTGGCCTGAGCCTCTATGTCCCAGGAATTGAGGACAGAAAAGAAGTTCAAAGGTGAGATGAGGTGAAAGTGATGGAGAGGGAGAGGCACATAGAAACTTTGGTTTAAGAGGAAAAGCTCTCTACTTGGGGCAGAAGGCCTTAAAACACCTTTGACATGTACTGACTAGGTCTCACAGAACAAGCTATTTAAATTCTCAGTGCCCCTAGGCAATTCTTTATGACTCTAAATTAAATAGAAGTTACTGAAAGAGTTGGCTCACCAGGACTTCCCTATACAAATAAAAATTCCAATCCTGTCTTATCCCAGCCTCATTTTCCTCACCTATAAAATAAAAGTTATTGATACTTGTGTCATTTATGCTCCAAGTTACTTTTTTTTTAAGAAAAAAATGCCTTTAAAATTACAGAATGCAACAGAAATATGAATTATCCTTACAGAAAGAAACACATTCCAGGAAACACCTGAGTAGAATATTTGTTTTTTTCAGTGCATTCTATCCCAGAAGATACTGGTTTGAAGATACTGATTTTCTCCTTATTGTAGAATCCTCCAAATAGTTTTCTAGCACGTATTGGTGGTTTTTGCTATGGGAATGGAAGCCAGATTGCTTTGATTCTATCTGCCAGCTCTACCCCCATTATACTTGACAAAATAATAACTGTTAAGACAGTTGTTTGGTTTCTTGATTCTATTTATGAGCCAGCTCCTTAAAAAAGGGGGGTGGGCTCTTGTCATCTCAGGGCTACCTCTAATCTTACTGTATAAATCTTTAGTGCTTCAGGATAATTTTGCCCCAGGTATGGATGGGAGAGATTGGAGTTCCTCTCCACCGTGCCACAAAATCCCACTAACTTTTTCCCATCTCTAAATGTAGCTAATGTTTGGGAAGTGCTGGATGGCTTACAGAATGGTTTCATCAGCCATTATTTTATTTAACACTCAATAAATGAAGAAGGAAGCTAGTATAATTATTACAATCTTTTTTACTCACTTGATTTCCTCCCATCAAATGTAAGCTTATTGAGAGCGGGAATTGCTTTTTTTTGTCTTTCTATCACTAGCACCTAGCACAATGCCAGGCATACAGTATAGATCTTAAGAAAGATTTATTGGATTGAATTGAATTGATCTGAATAGAAACTCAGGGAGAGGAATGTCTTACCCAGTATAAGTGGACATGATAGTGACCCAGACACACATCTTTAGAGTCTAAATCTGGTGTTTTTCTTACTACATCCTGGTTCCTCTCACTAGCAGTAACCTTTTTTTTTCCTTTCTAAAGGCCCTCCTGGCAATCTTACTTTGAATTGGATTCTCTAAAATGGATACTCTTTCCCTCAAACTCATGTCTTAGAGGATATCAGGGTCACCAAACAAGAATAATAACACATGGGTTTCTTCCTCCCTACTCTGATCTCCTCTACTCTTCTGAATTGGTCACTTAGCCTAGATGGCCTTCTATAATTATTTACCTTGTCATGTTTAATATTTTTATTTATAACAATAAATTTATTTTAAAAGTATTGCATTTTGTATTTTATTTATATGTATGATATTTTATAATGAAATAAGTATTTCTTTATATACATATATATTTAATATTACAATTTATAAAAATATTAATATTTATCTTATCATCTTTAATACATTTGTATACTCTTGAAGGGCAAGAGCTTACTCTTTGTTTTTAAACCCTTACCTTTTGCCTTAGAATCAATTTTAAATATTGATACCAATACAGAAGGGTGGTAAGAGCCAGGCAGTTAAGGTAATGTGATTTGCCAAGGGTCACACAGATAGAATGTCTCTGAGGCCAAATTTTTACCCAAGTACTCCCTTCTCCAGGCCTTTATGTAGCTTCTCTTCTGACTTCAAGTCTGATGTCTTTTCCAGTGAACAACACATAGATAAAAGTATAGTTGTTTCCAAGGGACTGCTCAAAATCTTTTGTTGAATGGAATTACATTGGCCAAGATAAAGGCATTGGACAATCATGGATAAAGTTCAAGGCTTGGTGTGAGAAAGGAATCACTTCAGAGCCTTCTCTTAAGGTTTTGGAGCTCTGTGACCATGGTCTGGCAGGTCATTTGATTTCCCCAAACTTCAAGCAGCTCTACCTACAATCTAGGAGGTTAGAGATGGTTTAGGGTCTGACTGATAGGAGAAGTTCCCTTGTTGATAAAATCATAGGTCCTTGACATAAAGGATCCTATATTTAGAGCTGAATGAGATTTCAGAAGCCTCTTAAGTCAACCCTTTCATTTTACAAAGGAGGAAACTGGGCCAAGAAAAGGAGTGACTTGCTCAAGGTCAAGCTGCTATTAAGTGATTGGAGAGGGGTCTGAACTCAGGTTTTTCACATTTTGATCCTCATTTCAACATTTCTTCAGTGGATCAAGAATCTCGTGTGTGTGTGTGTGTGTGTGTGTGTGTGTGTGTGTGTGTGTGTGTGTGTGAGAGAGAGAGAGACAGAGAGAGACAGAGAGAGAGAGAGAGACAGAGAGACAGAGAGAGAGAGAGAGAGAGACAGACAGACAGAGAGAGAGAGACAGAGAGACAGAGAGAGAGACAGACAGAGACAGAGACAGAGAGACAGAGAGAGAGACAGAGAGAGAGAGAAAGTGCTTTTCACCAGTGGTAACTAACGCTCTCCAGAACTTTCTCATATTGTGAGTTTTTTTCCAGGATAACCTTCCATTTAATTCCATGAATATTCAGGAAGTATCTCTCTTGCACAAGGTCTTGTGCCCATAAAGTGTTGCTCTGGAGATGAATAAGACTGATGATGGACTCATAGACTAGGTACTTGCACCTTGTGCCTTGTCTCCTCTACTACATGGTCTATGAGTTCAAGGACATTGAACTAAATGTGAATAACTTTATCAAATTGAGAAGGAGTAGAATGTTCCCAGCCACTAGATGAAATGAAATGATGCTATAAAATAAGTATATTGGAGTTGACTGAAAAGATTCAGTCATACCTTGTGGAGCTTTGTATAAAATAAGAAACCAATCAATCAACATATAAGCATCTACTATATGCCAAGCAGAGCAGCTAGGTGATACAGTAGATAGATCATGGGACCTGGAGTCCAGAAGATTCATCTTCCTAACTTAAAACCTGGCCTCAGACACTTACTAGCTGGGTGATCCTGTATAAGTCATTTAACCGTGTTTGCCTCTAAAATGTGCTGAAGAAAGAAATGGCAAACCACTCCAGTATCTCTGCCAAGAAAACCCCAAACAGGCTCACAAAGAGTTGGAGATGACTGAAACAACTGAACAACAACAACCAAATGCCAACTTTATGCTAAGAATACAAAAAAAGAGGCAAAAGACAGTCCACTCTCAAGGAACTTATAATCCAGTAGAGTAGATTAAATGAAGACAAATATATACAAAGCAAGCAATATGTAAGATAAGGAGCAAACAAAAGAGGGAAAGCCCTGGAATGAAGAAGTGTTGGGGAAATTTTCCTATGGGAGGACAGTAGTCAAAGTTGAGGGGGAGAGAGCTAGATTGGATCCCAGCATTGGAGTGGTGAGCCAAGAGAAAAGAGTTCTGGTCAAGTCTCTGAGGGGGAATCATTTGTTTATGGGGGAGGTGAAGAGCTTTGGAATCCTCCCTCTCCCCGTTCCAAACTGCCAGACTATAGAGGAAGAGCTTTCACACTCTGAAACATCTGAAAGATTTGGACTTCTCATCGGAGTCTTAGCAGCATCTCCCAAAATAACAGTGACTGGCAGCAGTGGCTACATAGAAAGCCAAGGACAAACTAGATACACTCAGGAAAGGCAACTATAGTCTTTTTTTTAATCCTTATTTTCCATAATGGAATCAATACTGAGTATTAGTTTCAAGGCAGTAGAGCAGTAAGGACCAGGCAATTCAGGGTAAGTGTCTTGCCTAGGGTCACATAACTAGGAAGTGTTTGATGCAATATTTGAACCCAGAACTTCCTGTCTCTAGCTCTGTCTATCCACTGAGCCATCTGCCTGCCCCCACTATAGAATCATAATGGTGTAATTTTTTTACAGTTCTCTCTAAAAAAGGATATATTTCTCAAATACATAAAGAAATGATTCAAATATATAAGAATGCAAGTAATTCCCCAATTGATAAATGGTCAAAGGATGTGAACAGGCAATTCTCAAAGTAATTAAAGCTTGCTCTTTATATATAGTCATGCAAAAAACACTCTAAATTCCTATTAATTAGAGAAATGCAAACTAAAGCAATTATGAGGTACCACCTATCAGTTTGACTATTGTGATAAAAAAGGAAAATGACAAAACTTGAAGGCTATATAGGAAAATTGAGACATCGATGCACCTTTGGGAGAGTTGTAAACTGATTCAGTCATTCTAGAGAGCAATTTGGACTTGTATCCAAAGTGCTATAAAGTAGTGCATATCCTTTGAACCATCCCAAAGAGATAAAAAATAAGGAGAAGGATCTATATGTACAAGAATATTTTTTTTTTGCAGGAGCAAACAAGTGGAAAGTGAAGGGTTGTCGATCAATGGGGAACTGATGAGCAAATTACAGTTTATGATTGTAATGGAATACTATTGTGCTGTGAGAAATAAGCAGAAGCTCAGAAAAACCTGGAAAGATTTACATGAACCAAAGCAGAATGAAATAAATAGAACCAGGAGCATATTGTACAAAGTGACAGAAATACTGTACAATGAACAACTGTGATTAACTTAGCTATCTCAAAGTACTCATGATAAAAAATGGCATCTGTTTCCATAGAAAAGAACTGATGGAATCTGAATCAAGACTAAAGCAATTTTTTCATTTTTTTCTTACTTTTTTTATTTGAGTTTCCTTCCACTAAGGGATTAATTTGGGAAACAATGTTTTACATGACTGCATATGTAAAAATCTATATGTGATTGCTTACCATCTGAAGGTGGGGAGTTGAGAGGCTGGTAAGGAAGGGTGAAAATTGGAGACTCACTATTCTTTGAAAAATGTTGGAAATTGTTTTTACATATAACTGCAAGAAATTTGAATTTAAAATAAATGGCAAACAAGTAAAATAAAAATACCAAGGGCAACTTTGTGGGGACCTGGCTTGCACACATGAATAAATTCTGGGGTAGTAGATTCAAAATCCAGACTATGCAGGATCAACTATACTATCCCAGTAGAGTTATTTTCCATCACTTTGAAAATACTTTTTATTTACTTTACTCATTTGGTATGCTCATTCATAGGAAAGATTGTTCCTTTTTTGTCCGTACTCAAAATACTTATGGCAATAATTAGCATATGAAATATTAGCACTAGATCTACAATTTTATTCATACAAGGAATTACCAGGTAAGGAAACTCCTTTTACTAATGAAGATTAGCAACTTCTCTGCAATTTATAACCTTAGAGAGCTATGTTTAAGTGCTTTACTCTGGGCCATACAGCCAGTATATTTCAGGAACAGGACTAGAACTCAGGTCTTCCTGGCTTCAAGGCCAGCTTTCTAAATATAATGTTTAATAAAGCTTGAATCAAATTTTAATAATTATGGAATGAGATCATTGGAACCCACGTGCTATAGAGGATAGAGAGCTGACCTTTGGATCAAGACGGCCTGTTTTCAAGTCTTACTTCTTTCACTCACACAAGCTGTCTGAATAGTGACAAGACACTTACCTTTTCACTCTCCTCTTGACAGCCCAATAATAAGACTTATTTATCACTAGAATTTCAGTTGCCAACAAGTTGTTGATTGGCATTGGTAAAGGGTTTTTCCTACATGTGAAAGTATTTACAAACATTGAATTATAGATCTGAGCAAAAATCAGTTATGTTAGGCACTTTACATATCTTGACACTCTGAAAATATTAGTCATTGTTATTTTTATTATTATTATTTAAGAAAAAAACAAAATAGCTAGGTAGAAAACAATTTTGATAGGAAAAGCTGCATTGACTTGGTTGCTGTATTATGTTTCTCTCCCACATGCTTATTCAGTGGCCCAGAGGTTGCCAAATACAGCCTTACATTAGTTCCAAATTAGGATGAGTAAGATGCTCTTTCATCCTAGTGAATTCAGTGGTTCTGATGTGAACAAATGAACATTTTTCATTCAAATCAGTCATTAATCTGTCCCAAAATTTTACTTCCTCTTGGAAAGATCTCATTGCTATCCCAACCCCAAGTGATTTAATTCACATTCTAATTCCCCAAAATATGCCTTAAATCATGAAATTTTTGGAAACCCAAACTACTGCCTTTCAGTTACAAGACCACCCACCATACAAAGTTGAAGAGCTTCTCAGGGGTACATATATCCTCCCAGTACACTGTCTTCTCCTCTCTTCTGCACCCCAATCCAGGCTATCTGCCTGCTCATCTCCATTAGTGGTAAAACTGAATGCCTTGTCTGAGGTTAAATCATGAGCCTAATTTCAAGGAATATTTTATTCTTGTGCTTCTTCTGTTTGCCTCTAGGGCTCCACTGGACCACCAGGAGAAAAAGGACCACCAGTAAGTACAATGTGTCTGAATAGTGGCTAGATTTCATAGGGAATATGTTGGGGTACTTAGTGGAATATATGCAACCCATTTAGTCCTCTTTTTATGTGATCCTCTTCCAATAATTCTCATTAATCCCCCATAGAGATCCTTTCAATGAGCTGGAGACCTTTGCTATGGCTCTTTTCATATTTTAACAAATAACATTGAAAGTTCAAATCTTTTAATATTCTCCTGAGTATTAGAACAACTCATATTTTCCTTCCATTTTGAAAAATATATATGTATATAATTATATAAGACATATATACACATACATGTATATATATGCACATAGATATTTATATATAAAGATATATTTGATCATTGCTAGGAATAAGATGAAATCAAAGGAATTAATGATTATATGTTTATAGGGTTTAGTTTGAGAAAAAAAAAAGAGGAAACTTAAGTCAATCCAGGGCTAATGGCCAGAGAAAGAACTGAGGGATGAATGATTTGAAGATAATAGGGAGAGCAAATAATAGGTTTAAAAAGAAATCTGAGTCACAGAGATTGAATGATGGGAGTTTGTGGTCTGGTAGAATAATGTTAGGAAAAATAGCCTCATGTTTCAAATTCCACAGACTGATAATATATTCTATACATTCATACATAAAGGCTTATATCTATAAATAAATAAATAAATATAGATAATGTATATATGTATTTGTTTTCCCATATTTTAATTTGGTTCTTTTCTTTTTCTTTTATTCAGGGATCTCGTGGGTTACCAGGATTCCCAGGTCCACAAGGTCCAGCTGGACAAGATGTAAGTAAATAGAAATTATTGAGCCAGAGGCAGAAATAAAATTCAAACTAAGATTTCCTGACTCATCATTCAATACTTTTTTTCTTATCATACCAGTAGCACAAAGTATTGAGACTCCTAATAATTTTATCATTAAAACAATCAATTAATCCATAAGCATCTATTAAGGAGAGAGAGAGAAAGAGAGAAAGAGAGAGAGAGAGAGAGAGAGAGAGAGAGAGAGAGAGAGAGAGAGAGAGAGAGAGAGAGA
>NC_058130.1:692392884-692417995 GCF_016433145.1 Gracilinanus agilis | reverse complement strand
AAGAGAGAGAGAGAGAGAGAGAGAGAGAGAGAGAGAGAGAGAGAGAGAGAGAGAGAGAGAGAGAGAAAGAGAGAGAGAGAGAGAGAGATTAAATATGGACACCGAGCTTGCTGAATCCATCAACAGAAGGAGAGAACAGGATATGACCTCTGGAAAACTCAAGGTTTTTGTTTCATTTTTTAAAATGATTTCTAGCCTCTTATTGCAATAGAGACTCATCTTTTTAATGCCAAGATTCTTCTAGTGGTATTATATGGTTGTGGTTGTAAGTCATAGAATACTACAGTCATTAAAGAAATAAAATGTAATGATCACCCCAAGGACAATGAAGAGTTAACTTCATGATTGATGCCATCATGTTGCAAAACATTAAAACAAGGAATTATGATAAATAGATGATATAAAATATACCAGCAAGGTGTGTCTAAAAATATAGATAGGTCATACACAGATGACAAAGGATACCCAGTAAAAACTCTGTTTGCTCTAGTGTTAACTTCATGATCTCAAGAGAAATTAAGGAAGGATTCTAAATGCTGAGTAAACTGGACCCTAACTGTGAAATTGTACAAGGTTTTAGGCAACAGTTAAACAGGATAAGTGAGGATGGATAGATTGACAATGACTTTCACAGAGAAAATACTCACCTGTAAGAATTCCCAGATGTTTTAAAGTCTCAACATTACTGATCCATGTTGTCCACAGAAATCTCCTGATCTCTTTTTGGAGCAAACAATTAAGTCACAATATTACTTTCTTTTTTACTCCAAGAATAATTTATTGAAATTCATCCCATTCATTTCAGTTTAACATTTTACCCCATTCACTCCTTTTTGAATCTTCATTCTCTCCTCCTATGAATTAGTTGTTCCTTCTTATGTTATCAACAGTTTTGTAGGCAAGCCACATATGATAGTATTGTGGTCATTGATAAAAATGCTAAAATCATATGATCAAGCAGAAGCCCCTTAACTAGAAAGTAGACATAAAACCTAACCCTATTATTTCAGTGGTAAGGGGCAACTCGCAGGTGAAGATACTTCTAATAATACCAGGAAAGACCTTCTCTGTATGTACCTTAGTCTTAGAGAATTGCCCTAAGCACTCAGAAGTCAAATGAATTGCTCAAAGCCACTTAGCTAACACGTGCCCAAGGTTGAACTCAAACCCAGTTTTGAGGCCAGCTCTGCAGACTTTCCACCGGTAATACCACGCTGCCTTTCATTCCATTAGCAACTTCCATCAAATCTGACATCAGTCCAGTAAGGATGACTCTTTCAATCAGTTTCAGATGCATTTAATGGTACTTTGATCCAGCCTACTTCTGTCTTTTCCATTGCAATCATTAAAGAGATCATTAAATACTGGATTAAAAATCTCTGTAAATACTTTCTTTGCTTCCTCCAGTGACTCATTTGAACTTGAATCTGACTGGGCTCCTGATGATTCTACCAGCCATAGAAATGTCTGGCAGGTTCTAGCAAGCAGTAAAAGCTTGATTAACTAATTAACTAATTGCCAAGGTTCTTAAATGGAGAATTATGTAAGAAAGACATTGGGGAGTTGTGTTTTCCTGATCCAAGACTATTTATTCCTTGTTATGAGGGGGAAAATCAAATAATTGTAGATTGACCTAACGAACATCATTTCCCATATTCCATAGGCCTCCAAATCTCCCTTAACAACCATTGAATCCAGATATTTCTATAATGTCAAGGGTGATGAAAATATATATATATATATACACATATATATGACCTCAGCAATCTTTTGGCCCTATAGTGTGAATCCTCTCTACTTTGTCCCTAACCTCCGGTGAGACAGGGAACTCACCACTTTATGTGACTATTAGATTCATTTTTAGATATTTTTATATTTTTTTGAAAAATTTCCACATTTTTAAGAAAGATCTACTTTCCTGTATTTATTGACTGTTTTTCTTAGGGATCAAATGAACTACGTCTGTAACTTTTCTGTGCACACCTATTTTGCACCAGATACATCTAACAAAGGATATCACATTAATATATTATAATTGATATATAATAATAATTAATATATCCTATAATATAATTTAAAATATTTATATTTCTAATAGATATATCACTGTGTCCTCACAAGAAAACTGTGAAGCAAGCACGGATTATTAGCTCCATTTTACAGATGAGGACAGTAAGACTCAGAGTTAAAATATTTTGCCCCATCTTAGACATTTAATGAGTCAATGCCAGGACATGCAATCAGGCCTTTTGAGTTCCCTTGTCACTGCCTCTCCATGTTGAAGATCCTATCTTTCCTATGTATCACCTTAGCTGGGATCATGGGAAGAAGAAAGTGTCAAAACACAGGAAAAGTCTGTGTATAGCCAATGTAATAGGATTTTTGTGTATTTCTTTTATAGGGTCTACCTGGAAATCCAGGAGAAAGAGGACCCCAAGGAAAACCAGTAAGTTTTCTTATTATTCTGAATATTTCTTAAAATCCCTAACTGGTCTTGTTCTCTTAATTTATATCTGGGTGTGTGTATTTGTGTGTATGTGTGTGTATGTGTATATATATATAATGCATAAGTATATATTCCATATTTTGATATATATATACAGACATACATATTGTATATATAATTATATTAGCATATATACATATATATACTTCCTTTATTTAAGTACCATTTAAAAAAAAAGAAAAACCCTACTTCACATTAGAAATTATTATAACTTTAGCTCTCACAATAAGGCTCCTTTGAGACATAAGAATTTTGGCTTATTAATGCCTATAAGTATTCATCCATCATCCTTTACCCTCATCATCACTGTCATATTCATCATCATCATTCACATTTCTGTAATGGTTTTAAGGCTTACCAAGCATAATAATATTTTTACTTAATAAAAAAAAAGACTTAACCTCATAATAATTCTCAGAGAGAAGCAATACAAAAATGATTTCCCTCCTTTTACCTGTAAGGATACTGAGGCTCAGGAAGGCAGTGTCTGGTAACATGTCTATTTAAATGATGAAACTAAGATTCAAACTCAAATCTTGTAACTTCAGAGCCTATTCCTGATTTCATTCCACTCTACCCCTCTCCATTTCTTAGAAGATATTACCCCAGTGTCTGTTCACCTTTGATTTTTCCCTGTCTTCTGGCTTTTTCTCTGTTACATAGACTTGGGTCTACCGTACCCTTAAAAATTTCGTATGACCCTAATATGCTCTCCAAATGTTGTCCTGTATCCCTAAGTCATTTTTAATGACAAACTCCTACATTTGCATTCTCTTCCTCCTCCTCACCATCACCATATCCCTCATTCTTTGCAATGTACTTTTCAATCTAACCAATTAAAAAAATCATCTCCTTTCTCAAGACCTTCTTCTTTCTAAAGTTAAAAATAAACAGAACTGTTAAATTGAATCTTTCCTTTAGTTTTCTTTCTCTTTAAATTTTCTACAAACTTTCAAAGACTGCTGAATTTTCCTTCCTCATCATTTTTTTTCTCTCTTATCATCTATAACTCTTAATTCTTGTTTGTCTTATTAGTGGTTTAGCCAGCCCTTTCTCCTTTCTTAAAACAAAGTCTATCTCCTGCTTCCTTAGTATGGTTGCTGTTAAAAGCTCTGTTCTAGGCTCCCTTTTTTTCTCTCTCTTCATTCTCTCCTTTGATGATCTTATTTGCTTCCATGAACTCAAGAACCATTTAAATACAGATGACTCCTAAAACTATGTGGGCTTCACACAGTCAGTATAGCCTATGTTAGAACAACCCTTATTTATTACTCTTGAGTATAATATAAACTATGTTCCTAGTTCTTGGGTGTCCTTATATGTGATTCCCTTCTTTTTGTAAAAAAACACGTCTTTTGCAAATATTCTCATTGCAGCTTTTCCTTTTGACAGGGTCCTTCTCCTCTTCTGTCTCCAGAGGATCTAAACCTCTTAGTGAAGGTAAGAATCTTTTTCAGTGTCCTCAGTTTAACGGATTAAAACTTAATAAATCTTTATTTAGTATCTATTGTATGTAGAGTACCATAGGAAATGCTAGTGAAGATACCAAATTTAGACAAAGTTTATAGTTTTGAAAGGGATATAGTAATCATATATAGATAATGATAATATAAAGTAATAAGTTACATATTAGAGGAATGCAAAAAAAAGTACTATTCCATAGCCAAGGAGATGGGGGATTAGTATAGTCTGGGCTGAAGTTTTGTAGAAGAACTAGCATTTATGTGGGATTTCAAAGAATAAAGAGGAAGTTAAGAGGCAACAAAGGTATTAGAGAATATTCTGGGTTTAAGATACTGCTTGCTCAAAGGCACAGAGAATAATACATTTTGACTAAAAGGCAAGGGACTGTGGAAGGGAGAAGTCTGAGGTAAGATTGGAAAAGCAAGGTGATTCCACATTGTGGAAGCTCTTTAAAGTTAGAGCCATGGTCTGATTTTTAGCAGAAGCTTGACATGAAAAGCTATACAAAAAGATTAGTCTGATATCAGTGTGAATGTTGGATTGCAAAGGAAGAAGAATATTGAGTTAGGAAGTCCTATCAGGAGACTTATTGCATCAGAGAAGTAGACCAGTGATTCCCAAAGTGGGCGCTACCGCCCCCTGGTGGGTGCTGCAGAGATTCAGGGAAGCTTTGATGGACACAGGTGCATTTATCTTTCCTATTAATTGCTATTAAAATTTTTAAAAAATTAATTTCCAGGGGGCTAAGTAATATTTTTTTCTGGAAAGGGGGCAATAAGCCAAAAAGTTTGGAAACCACTGAAGTAGACATTAATGAGAGTATAAGCAAGTATATTACAAAGGAACTACAGAGGAAGGGCAAAAGGAAATATTGCAGAAGGTGTATTCCTTGATATAAATGAGATCAAATCAGATTATATATATATATATATATATATATAAAGAGAGAGGTATATGGATATGTACATATGTATATATCTCTTTATATGACTATATACACCTATATTTCTGCATATATATTTATTTGTATATATATGTATGTGTGTGTATATATAAAACTTTGCAAACCTCAAAAGGCTATAGAAAAGCTAACTGCTACAACTACTGCTAAATGTGGTGAGTAGAATAAGTGAATAGAATGATGTGAACACTATATATATATATACACACATACATATATGTGTGTATATATATATATATATCTGATTCGATCGGTATATAGCAGAACTCTCACTGCAGTTGTAAATATTGTTTAGATTTTGACCTAAGTCATCTTTGTTTAGGACGTGAAAAATAATTCCATTCTCTAAATCTCTGGCCAGATACGGAGAGTTCCTTAGCATATTTATGGCATAAACATATTTTCATGTCTTGCTCAAAATCTTCCTTGGGATTTTTTTAGGTCAAGGCATGTTATAGAGGTGCTCTTTACCATTTGTTCTCCTAACATCATTTCTGATGTACAGAATAAAGCCCTTAGGTGATATTTGAAAATGTCTCACAAATGAAAAAAAAAAGCTCAAACTCTTATTTTTAGTTTTCCTACACATCAAGGTCTCCTGATAGATAATTATCTATTTTGTGGGGAAATATGTCTCAGTGCAGACTTTACTCATTTTTATTGGAAAGCTTGAGTTTTTTTTACCTTTTCAGTCATGACAAGAAATCATTAGGAATTGATTCAATCTCTTATTTATTAGCTGTTTTTATTAGCACTAAACATTTCCCATCATGTGGTTCATTTAAAGATGATGGATTTTGAGTCAAAGAATTACAGAACTTTTTTAAGTTAGAGGCAACTTCAGTGCCCATCAAAATTCATTCCATGTCTCAAAAAAGAATCTCCATTACAGCACCTTCAACAAGTGGCTATCGAATCTTTATAAGAAAATCTTACATGAGAAGAAATATTCTACGTCCAAAGCAATCTGTTCCACTATCGGATAGTATTAGCTCTAAGGAAGTTTGGTGTTTTGTTTCCTGAAATCAAGTATACCTTTTCTTCTTTGTAACTTCCACCATCAATTCTAGGTCATTGTTTCTTAGGTCAAACAGGAGAACTATAAAGCCTTTTACTCTTGGCAGCATTTCATTTCATTGAAGGCAGTCATCATGCCCCATTCTGAATTTTATGTCCTCCAGGATAAACATCCTCAAAGTCTATCAGCCCATTCTCAGACAGCATAAATTCAAGTTAGTTTCAGCCTTCTACTCGCCCTCTTCTGGATATCCTCCAGTTTATCAATGTCCTTTCCAAACCATGGTGCCTAATATTGGTCTAACAGTTAAGAAACTTTGTCAAGAAAGGAAATAATGTTACTATTGTAGGATCTTTTAAAAATTTTTAAAACTTTGTTAAATATTTCCAAATTATAAGTAAAAATTTTACCATCAATTTTTTAAAAATTCTGAATTCTAAATTCTCTCCCTCCCTCTTTCCTCTCCTCTTGAGAAGCAATACATTGACTATATATGTGAAATAATACAAAATATATTTATATATTAGTCACATTGCAAAAGAAAACACATGCAAAAAAAGCAAGAAAAATAAAGAAAAATGTATACTTCAGTTGTCATTCAGAGTTCATCAGTTCTCTCCCTGGAGGAGGATAACATTTTTCATTATGGGTTCTTTGGAGTTGCATGATCTTTTATTAATTGAATTAAGCCATTCTGTGTATACGCTAACCATATATCTAAAGTTTTAGACATTTTTTAGCCTCTTAAATGTAAGTCACTGGTTTATAATTTGCAGATGTCATTCCTTTACCTTAGGGAGTGAGATTTGGTAGTGCTTGTATAAATAGTAGACAGTTGCAAAATGAGTTATATATGGGTAAAAATGGTAAGGTTTAGAAAATGAGAGAATAGATGGAGAAAGGTCTACCAAACATTTAAAGAAAATTTAATTCTAATACTATATAAACTATTTTGGAAAAAGAACTGAGGAAGGAATGCTACCAAATTCATTTTATGTCACAAATATAGGGATGGTAATTAAACCAGGAAGAGAAAAAACACAAAAAGAAAACTATAGACATATCTCCTTAATGAATATTGATGGAAAATTATTAAATAACATACTAGCAAAGAGAGGACAGCAATATATACCACAATGATTATACATTATGACCAGAAGGACTTTACATCAGGAATGCTGGGATAACTCAATATTAGGAAAATTAAAATAAATATAAATAAAGTTAAATGTAGAAAATGCCTTTGACAAAAATACTAGAGAGGATGGTTATGTGGCTTAATGCATTGATAGCCAAGCCCAGATATGGGAGGTGCTGGGCTCAAGTCTGGCCTCAGACACCTCCTTGATGTGTGATCCTGGGAAAGTCACTTAACCCTCATTGGGTTACTTACTTACTCTTCTGCCTTGGATACAATACACAGTACTGATTCTAAGACAGATGGTAAAGGTTTAAAAATACTAGACAACATTGGAAGAAATGGAACATTCCTTGAAAAGATGAACTTATATGGGAAAAGAGGGAGGATAACATGGAGGATGCTAACCTGGGGAACTGTAAGAATGGTAATGCACTTGACAGAAATAGGGAAGTTCTGAATATTGGTGAGTTTTGAAAGAAAGATGATGAATTCTGTTTTGTTCATGTTGATTTTGAGATATCTATAAATCCTAATTTTGAGGTAATTAGATGAAATGTCCAATGGGTGGTTGGGATTAGAACTCAGGAAAGAGACTGAAACTAGATATATAAGATCTAGGAATCATCTTTTTAGACATTATAATTGAGTTAACATGGGAAAGTGTGTTGAAAGAGAAGAAGGTACTCAAGACAAATCCTGAAAGTGTACACAGAGTTAGGGTGTGTGATATGGATGATAATCTAGAAAATAAGATTGAGAAGTGGTCAAACCAGTAGTATAACCAAAAAGAATATTGTATGTGGAAACTGAGGAGACAAAGTATCTCAGGGAAGAGGTGGGTCCACATTGTCAAATGCTGCAAAGAGGTAAAGAAAAGAATGAGAATTGAGAAACAACAATTAGACTTGGCACCCAAAGGATTGGTTGTAGCTTTGGAGAGAGCAGGCTCAATTTAATGATGAACTCAGAAGCCAGATTTCAAAGGGTTAAGAAATGAGTGAGAGGGGAGAAAATATATGGAGATGTTTTTCTAGAAGTTTGACTGAATAGAAGAAGAGCTAGAGGATAAAACTTGAGAAGAGAGTGGGATCTGTTGAAGTTTTAAAAATTATTCCAAAAGAGTAAAATTTGGGCATATTTTTAAATGACAGAAAAGGAACTAATAAATTAGAGATAAAGAAGGGATGCTTGAAGGTACAGATTTCTTTTTTAAAATTTATTCATTTAATGAATGAATTTAGAATATTTTTCTAAAATAGAATATATCTAATCCCTTTTCTATCTCATACTTAAAGGCAGATAATTTTAAGTTGCATGTTTTAGGTATAAAAAATCTGTAAAAGTTAATGTACACTCAAGAAAATTATAATTTAATTGGGGGAGACAATCATGCTAGGGTGTTACTTTCTCTGGTACTTGCATGCCCATAAGAATAAAGAATATAGTCAGAAGCTGTTTATGAGAGTCGAATTGTGAACCTAGGACATCTTGCCTCTAAAACCTCTTGAGGAAGGACAAAATTGGCACTTAATCATTTTAGACACACAAAATTCTTTTCTGTTAACCACTGGCAAAGGAAAACAGTGGGAAAAGACATGTTACAACCACACTTGTGGTGTATTTTCTATAACTTTAATGGAGAATTTTTAAAATTGTTCATTATAGTTATTTATTTTTATCTCAAAGTCCTGATAAATTATAAGCTCTAGGAGAAAGGGTCTATTTTTAATTAAACCTTCTATTCAGCCACTACTCAAGATAGGACCTTACACAGACTAGACATGAATAAATATTTGCAGGATGAATAATTTTTAATAATTTTCTTGATGTCTTTTATTTTTAGGATGTGTGCAATGATTGTCCTCCTGGTCCTCCAGGACTTCCTGGACTTCCAGGTTTGAAGGGTGATAAGGGCTTACAAGGAAAACCAGGAAGAGATGGTGCAGATGGGAAAAAGGTAAAAAGAAAAAACATATGGAAAATAATGGGGCATAGGGAGAGCCAAAATGGTGGAGTGGAGGCCATAAAATAGTTGAATATTCCCAACATTCCCCTCCAAACAAATATAAAATACTGCATTATATTAAATTTTGGAGCAGCATAGCCAACAAAAGGCTATGCTTTTGGACATTTTTCCAACCCAAAACACCTCAGGAGGTAGGCAGGAGAGGTCTATGATATCAGAGTGGGGGCCAAACCCAGAGTGCATGCAGCCATGGAGGTGGCTGCAATAGCTTTCAGCCCGGAGACAAAAAGGGAATTGGATAACTGGTCAGAGCCATCATTATGGGAACCAACTCTTGTGGAGATGAGAGCAGGCAACTGCTTCTAAGCAGCAACATGGTACACAAGATAAAGAAAATGCATTGAAATGCTAACATTGTAGCCAGGAAGAAGTGACTACAAATTCTACTTTAAATAGTCATTAGCTGTGTGACCCTGGGCAAATCACTTAAATTCTGATTGCCTCAGCTTCTTCATCTGTAAAATAGGAAAATACTAGCATCTACCTTCTAGGGTTGCTGTAAAGATCAAATAAAATAATATTTGTCAAGTTTTTTTGCAAATATAAATGCGTTATTTTCATTGACCTGTCCTAGAGTCTGAAATTGCACCCGTTCTATTACTCCTTAAGTGTTTTCTTTAGACATAGATTTGTAATAATTGGATTGAAAAAGGAAGGAAAAGAATTGCTAGGATTAAAATTATATCAGAGAAGTTGTAAGAGAAAGATTAATATTAACTTTCCACAGAATTACATAACTACAAATTTAGATTATAAAGGGTCCTTAGAACATGGAATATTACAGTTGCAAAGGGCATTAGAACAAAAAATATGAGAGCTAGAAGGGATTTTAGAGATCATTGAGTCTAGTAGTACTTCACTTTTATGTATCATAGACCTCTTTGGCAAGCTAGCCAAAAGTGTGAATGTCACTGTTGTAGGGAAGAATGATCAAATTCATTGTGTTAGTCCCAGAAGGCAGAACTAGAAGTGGAGGGAAGTTTCTGAGTGGTAGATTTAAGCTTGATGCAAGAAATAGCATCCCTCTCTCCCTCAGTCAGCACTATCAAAAAGTGAATGGGCTGCCTTTGACCCTACTAGGTCATTTCTCACTGGAGTTCCCCTGAAGACTGGATGACCATGTATTAGGAATGATGTAGAAGGATTCTTGTCAAGGGAGGGGTTAAACTAGTTGGCCTTGAAGGTCCCTTCCCACTTTTGATATCCTGTGTTATAAAAAAAAAATGCATTTGGGGAGAATCAGGGAACACAGTGCATGAATAAGCCTAATGACCCATAAAGTCTTAAGAAGTCTTTCAAGTAGGAATTTGCTGACTGCATAATGATCTTGAAGCCTCTTTAACCTCAGTGATTTATGATCACTGGACTAAAGTTTAACTCAAACCTTTAGTGGGCAAAAGTGTTTAGCTAGGAAACATAAATGAATAGCAAAATGACATGATGCTAAAAATGGTTTCGAGCACTTTACAAGTACCTATTTCAGGTGCCACCATGTAAATTATAAATCCCTGTTTATTTTGAGTGGATATACTTAACACTTTCAACAACTAATATATTATTAGATTAGTTAATGAAATGGGATCTTAAAATAGCAGCATGGAGCAGGACCTTAGAAGTCTTCTAGCATGCACTCTATTCAAGATAAGAATTCTCTTTATAGCATTCTATTTAAGGGGTCATCCAGCCTCTGTTCAAGAACTTCTGGTGACAGGGAGCTCACTCTCTTATAGGGAAATGTATTCTAGTTTGGAAGAGCTCCCTTTGTTAGGGAAAAGAAAAACTTTCTTATTTTGAATCAAAATTCAAGTTATGTTATACCTTTTAACTAAAAAAGATTTTGTTTCTTCAGAAATGCCCTGAGCTTCTGATTATTTGGAAAAGATATATTCTTTCACTGGTATAGAGAATTCCCAGCAAGGAAACTCCCATAAACCATGTAGCTCAATACCTCCTTTACAACTTCTACTTTTAAAAAGCTTTTTGAGAGTTAAGAAGCGTAACCCAACACACAGCCGATAAATAGCAAGTCAGGGTGGGACTTGAACCCTGGCCTTCTTGAATGTCAATTATCACTCCACTACAAAACATCGACTCAAAGATTCATATATTTTCTTTTTAATAACATTGATAATAATAATCCTTTGTATACGATCATAACATGTATGCTTATATAAAATATGAAAGGCAGAATGGAGTGGAGAGCCAATCTTCAGATCTTAGAGTCTTAAATATTAGAGTCTTGCCTTGATACATATTGGCTGTCTGACCCTCAGCAATTTTTAAAATTTCTCAAAGCCCAAAAAACTATGGGACTATAGAACCCTACGACTATAAATTGCAGAATATTCTCATCTACATTAGAAGAGGGAATTTCCTCACTGGGAGAGTCCCTAGACCAGTGAAAAAATGAATTTTATATATATAATCTAGACCTGTTTTTTCACTGATGTAAGTAAAGATAGGTACATGATCCTAATGAAGATACATACACACAAACACACACAATCACATATACATATATGTTAGACTGTTAATAAAAATACATATATTAATAAATGTATTTAATATATTAATTAACATATATAAACATATATTATTAAATACACAAACATATATGTGTATATTTATTAGTAGTTTAGCTTATCAATTCCTTTACCTATCATCTACATTTCTATCTACCTCTCTGGGGTCACCAGACTAGAATTTTTGTTATGACTTTCGCATTTACTATTTGTGTAGTCATATTTCTCCACCTTAAGTTTTTGGTTCCCCATAGAAACNTACATTAGAAGAGGGAATTTCCTCACTGGGAGAGTCCCTAGACCAGTGAAAAAATGAATTTTATATATATAATCTAGACCTGTTTTTTCACTGATGTAAGTAAAGATAGGTACATGATCCTAATGAAGATACATACACACAAACACATACAATCACATATACATATATGTTAGACTGTTAACAAAAATACATATATTTATAAATGTATTTTAATATATTAATTAACATATATATGTATATATGTGTATTTATTAGTAGTTTAGCTTATCAATTCCTTTACCTATCATCTACATTTCTATCTACCTCTCTGGAGTCACCAGACTAGAATTTTTGTTATGACTTTCGCATTTACTATTTGTGTAGTCATATTTCTCCACCTTAAGTTTTTGGTTCCCCATAGAAACGAGAGAAGTGCAAACTATCTCACAGAGTTTATAATTATTAAGCAAGAAAATGCATTGAAAGTGTTTTCTAACTATAATATAAAATATATCTCTCCTATAAGGTTTTTAATGTATAGGAGAAATATATATATATATATATATGCATATATATATACTATGAATACATGGCATTATATNTGTTAATAAAAATACATATATTAATAAATGTATTTAATATATTAATTAACATATATAAACATATATTATTAAATACACAAACATATATGTGTATATTTATTAGTAGTTTAGCTTATCAATTCCTTTACCTATCATCTACATTTCTATCTACCTCTCTGGGGTCACCAGACTAGAATTTTTGTTATGACTTTCGCATTTACTATTTGTGTAGTCATATTTCTCCACCTTAAGTTTTTGGTTCCCCATAGAAACAAGAGAAATGCAAACTATCTCACAGAGTTTATAATTATTAAGCAAGAAAATGCATTGAAAGTGTTTTCTAACTATAATATAAAATATATCTCTCCTATAAGGTTTTTAATGTATAGGAGAAATATATATATATATATATATATATGCATATATATATAATATGAATACATGGCATTATATATAATTATATTCCACAAAACTCTATAGATTTGTTTAGGGGAGTATTTTTTTTTCCTTTTCTTAGATATGGAAACAAAAACTTAGAGGTATTCTAGAATTTGCACTTCATTAATTGTGTAAACAAAACTGTAGAACGACATTTTGGATTGAAATTAGCTGGTTTCAGTAACTGTGCACTGTAACCATGATATAACCGGTCATTAATAACTTAGAATGTAATAAAAGGACAATTAAGCAAATAGCCCACAAGCATTTCTATATTCCAGGACTTTTTATGTGTGGGTGGGGGTGGAGGAGAGTTAAGAATGGGCTTATATAATTCTTGTTTTTATTGTTGTTAGTTATTCTATCAGTATTTAACAAATGTTTATTGTTGCATTTTTTACAGTATATCATAGTTTTATTACCCATGTAGTAGTAGAATTTAGTTGGAAATATAAAGCATTTATTTCTAACAAAAAAGAAAAAAAAAGCTTTCCTCACCTTGATTCTGACTCTTAACTATACTCTATCAATCTGTCACATTCTTTGCCATGGAAATATTGGGCTATCTGTATCCTGAGATATTACTAAAGAGGCAACCATTGGGCAGCCAATGCCAGTCAAGTGTGTGAGCCTCACAACTATGGTTCGAAACTTCAGGAAGTCAGCATCGTTTAATCTTACATTGGTGAATATATAAATTATTTTTAAAATTCATTTAAAAAATAAACCTGCTTTAATACATCCTTTAATTAATGATCTCTGTACATAAGGGGGATATGTGGATTTTAGATAAATCTAATGTATATATCTCATGTTTAATTTGTTACTAATTTAATAATTTTAATGTATCTTGCCTCAAAAAATGAAATTCTCAGAGTCAAGATGAGGAAAGAGAATCAGACTAATGCAACATGGTTAGTGAATGACAAAACAAAGACTGGAATACTGGTCTTATGTCTTCATGTCTTAAGCCTCCTTCAACAAGTTCCTTCTTTTTTTCTACCAGTAACAAGTATCTTTGATGGGCCTTTCTCCTAATCCTTCTACACCAGCGATGCTATATGATTAGACATATATACTTTCCATCATCACATTCCAACTCCTTTTTTTTCTGATTTACTGAAATTTCGAGGAAATCAGCTGGATATTCAGTTTATATATGATGATGATGATGATTTGTCAATGATTCTATCCAGAATTCATTCATTCTTGTCTATTTGCTTTTTCTTTATCACAGGGAGATGCTGGGCTCAAAGGCCTCCCAGGTCCTCCTGGAATAATTGGACCAAAGGTTAGTCATATTCCATAAATGTTACCCAATTGTCTATATTTGGTTTATTTTAGATCATGGAGAAGAAAATCATCAATACTCAAACTATATGTTTGTGTAACAGAAGCTTGAACATGTAAAGAGTTTTTTTTCCTCCCCCAAATCCTATAAGATAGACAAATAACAATATTATCCCCATTTTTCAGGTGAAGAAATTAAGACTTATAGAGGAAATGGACTCATTAGTTCATAATATATACCTTCTAAAGTGTTAAAACAAGGATTAATATCTACATCTCATGATCCTAAGCCCATTGTGCATTTTTCCACACCAGAACAACCTACCATTCTAAGACTTCCCTACAACTAAAAAGAACTTTCTCTTTTACATACATGCATTTTTACACAAAGATCATTTATTGATCTTTAATTGTTTATTTACATGCCTTTTCTAGTAAAAGCATTTTCAGCTTGAACTTCCTCCTATGCATCTTTTGTATCTGCCAGAGCATCCACTGTGGGACGAAGGCCTCTTAATGCAGTTGATGCTTATGGTAGCATCATAGAATCCAAGAATTGATATGTATCTTAGAGGCCATCTTAACTAAACTACAGCTGTCACAATTCCAGTAGTGAGTGTCAGGCATAAGCCTCTGGAGAAAAAAAGGGAAGAAAGGGACATTTGCCTTTGTTGACCTTAGAATTAGACTGTAATGCACCCTATATGAATTTAGAGCTGGAATGGAATCTTGGAAATGATCTACTCATATTCTCATTTAACAGAGGAAGAAAGTGACATCGAGAAAGTGAAAAGGATTCCTACAAGGTCACTTTGGCAATATATATGACAGATAAGTTTCAAAACAAGTCTCTCTTCCTTTCCCTAGAATCCCAGCTTTGTAAGGAACCTCATTATTTATCTGGTTCAACCTGAACAGGAACTTCTGCTCTAAGAGCCTGTTCAGTCTTCATCCAGCTTAGAGAGGGGAATTCTCTATCTGAACTCAGCCCAGTCTTTATAAGACATTTGAGTTTGAGCAAGTTCTTACATGTTGAATGAAAACATGTTGACTAGAACCTGATCAGCACATGTAAACTGCCTTATTCCCCCTAGAAAAATATTCTTATAGGTATCAGAACAACAAAGAATCACAGAATCAGAGACCCCAGTAGCTATCTAGTACAACTCGGACTTGAAAAAGAAAATCTTTCTACAACACTTGGCAAGTGGATATCCATCCTTTCTTTAAATTCCTCCAGAAACAGAAAACTCACCTCTACTTAAAGCACCATATTTCTCATTTGGACACCTTTGATAATAAAGATTTCCTTATACTGAGCACAAAACCCTGTAGATTTCATTTATTGGTCCTAGAACTGATAGCAATTCTTGAAATATTCAAAAGGCAGGGATAATTTTTCCCTCTATACTTTCTCTTCTCCAGGACAAATAATCTAATTCTTTCTATCTGTCCACATATGGAATATGATCTAATTCCCCCCTTATCCTCCTAGTCATCCTATTTTTAATATTCCAGCTTATCAGTTCTCTTTTTACAACAAAGTGAGAGCACTAAAAACAATTCTACACTTATATTCTGATCATGGTAGAGCGTATTCAGTTTACATACCTGAACACAATGACTCTTAATATACCCCACCATCCCATTGTTCTTTAAATTTTCCCTGACATCTCAAATCTCATTAATTTTCTTCCTTCCTTCCACATGCATTCATTCATTTATTTGTCAATTTGTTTAATTATCATGTTGGAAGATAATTGAGAAGGTCAAAATTGCCCACGAATATTCAAAGAATATAAGCAGTTTGTTGTACATTGTTGTTTTTTGAGGTCATCAGCAATTATGAAGCTAGACTGGTTGGAGGATTCTTTTTTTGAGTGCAGTAATTGAAGCTGGTCATCTCACTGAGGTTTCCATGCTTGGTTATTACTCCATCTTCTAAAATTGCCTGTGTTGAAACAAATCAATTATACAGATAAGGAGTTATTCCTCTCTGTGTCAATTGTTTTCCATTTCAGCCTGCCTTCATTTGAAGGCTGGTCACTTAGGGAACTTGCTCCTTCCCTGTCCTTTTAAAATTCCATTTCAGGGTCACCTTGGCTTCTTTAGTTTTCTAGTCATTCAAGAAAATCTTTATTTTTTTCAGTCCCCAGGGCTCCTCTCGGGTGTCAGATTTGAATCCTCCCTATTCCTCGTCACCCATAATGAATCTCTAATTAGATCACTCCTTTTATTAAAAAAAAAAACTTGCAATGACTCCTTGTTGCCTTCTCAAAAAAAGTTCATCTTCCTTCAAGACCCACCACAAACTGATCCCAAATTACCTGCCTAGACTTACCTTATACCTCGTTCATTCTGTGTTTTTGCCAAATTAATCCACTCCTCATCTCCCAAATTTGCTCTCCCATCTGGGCCACACTGTCCTCTTCTGATCTGCATCTCCACTTACCCATCCTTTAGTGCTCATCTCAAATGCCATCTTCTCTTTCATTGAATGTTTTCTTCATCTAATTTTGCTCATGATGCACTACAAATGCTTTTACTTTTTACTAGTTATCTTAAGAACAAGTGATTCCAATCAAGACATTTAACTAAATAGCACAGAGAAGAAATTAGTAAATTATGTGCCACAAATAAAACTGGAATGTTCTCTCTAGCAGATAAACATGCCATTAGTGATGGAGATACACCTGAGAAATAGTTGAAGAAGAGAGTGTGTTTCAAAATCATATGTGGCCAGGGGACATATGTAAAGGGCCACACAAGGCCACATATTTGGATGGGGCCCACTTTGAAGGGGAGATTCACATTTATGAATCTGCAAAACCACTGGTGTGTTCTTGTGCCTACTCATTACTGATATGGTTCTCCATTGATTCACTTATTAAAAAAAAACTAATTATAGCTAACTTTTATGTAATACCCTATTACAAGCATTATCTCATTTTAACCCTAAAATCCACCTGGTTCTTTCATTTTCATCTTTTGGATAGTTATGAATTTAGTCACAATTGCTCCAAGTTCATAGTTAGAAAAATTAATAATATTTAGATGGAAACTGAATTTTCTACCGATGATTTGCAATTTATCTGTATCTAATTCAAAACTGCCTTCTTTGAGATTGAAGTTTACAGAAAATATTTTTAGAATAAAACAGTGGATTATATTATGGTATCTATGAATAGAGAGATGCTGGGAGAAATTGAGAAGAGAGGTGACCTTTTCATGAGACTACCTTCATTCAGGGTTATCCCCTCTAAGATGCCTATAGAGCTGATAACTGTCTGATATCTCCCTTCTTTATCACAGCACGGTCCTCTTTTTCCTCCCAAAAGACATGTTGGAAATGCTATGCTTCTCCAGCCTCTTGAATCTGCTTCATCAGAATCACTCCCCTGAGACCTGAGATATTTCCATCTTTTTATACAAATTGCTCAGCAAAGGATCCGGTCTCTCACACAATGGCTTTGATTGATTCAAGGAAGTAAATGAACCTTCTTTACACTCAATTTTGGTTATTTGATTCAATAGAAGTTAAAGTTTGAGAAATAAAACAACACATAGAGTACTTTAAAATCATTTGATCCTCACAATAACTCTTGGGAAGCAAGTGTTATTATTATTCCCATTTTAAGGATGAGGAAACTGAAGCAAAGTTTACATGGACTTGCCAAGGGTCTTGCAGCTAATAAATGTCTAAGGCAGTGTTTGAACTGATGTTTTCTGATCATAGGACCAATACTCTATCCATTATACCATCTAGTTAACTCAACATATCCCATAATGTCTTTGTTGCTCCCTTTCTTTTTCTTGGATGCCTTCTCTCCCTCCCCTGCCTTTCTCCTCTCCATCCCTCCTCTTCTTTTTGCTTTCCCCTCCTCACTCCCTTTTTTTCCCTTAGTCTTTCTCATTGGGAAAGTCACTTAAAAACCATAGACCTCAGTTTCTTCCTCTAGAAAAGTGAAAGGTTGAACTAGACAGCCTCTGATGTCCCTTCCAACTCACATGTGCTACTAATTTCTTATAAGGTTTGACATGGCCTCTGCCTTTTGTCTTTAGCTTAGATCCTAGGGCTTAAGATTCATAATTTTTGATGATTAAAGGAGACTCATTCACAATCAGACAGTATTTGGACCACAAAACCTTTCAGATGCTTTCTCTCTATGATGAAAGAGATCACTTAGCTCCAACAGTCTCAGCCAAATTCAGCTTTTCTCTCCTTAAGGAGAAATAAGTCTGTCAGTTCCCAGCATCTTGCCCTCCATGTGCCAGTCTTTGGGAACACAGAACAGGTAGCCAGCTAACGGAATCCCTCAGGTGTCTAATGAATCTTTGAACTTACTTCTTTTGGTTAATGAGATCAATGTCTATGCTTCAAGGCTCTATCTGTTTTAGGATTAAACTGTCCCCTTTAACTCCCATCAGTGACCGACAATCTGCCTCTCCCTTGAATCATTTAGAAGTTTCATCGCACTGCAAAAGGCACTCGGTCTTTCCTCAGGCTCCCCAAATCCTTTGTGTCTCCTATGCCAAAGAATCTGCCCCAAGCATAAAAGCTAAGCTAAATGGGCAAGCCACTACTGGTACTACAATTTCAACAACTACTGCTTGGTTGTTGTCCCATCCTGTCCACCTCTTTGTGACTCCACGGACAATAAGCTTTCAGGGGTGTTTTCTTGGCAAAGATATTAGAGTGGTTTGCCATTTCCTTCTGCATTTTTACCACAACTACTACTACCACCACCACTAACACGACTACTAGTACCATTTACATAACCCTGCAAGCACTATGTGAAGCATTTTACAGTGATCACAGTTGATTCTCGCAACTACCCTTGGAAATAGGCACTACTGTGATCCCCCTTTTAAAAATAAGAAAACTTGGCAAAATGGACTTGCCCAGAGACACATGGCTTACTATGACTTACTAGTGTCTGTGGCTAGATGATGCCTCAGGTCTTTCTGACTCTAGGCCAGTGGTTCCCAAACTTTTTTGGCCTACAGCCCCCTTTCCAGAAAAAAATATTATTTAGGGCCCTGGGAATTAATTTTTTTTAATTTTAATAGCAATTAATAAGAAAGATAAATGCACCTGTGGCCATCACCACCCTCCTAGATAGCTGCAGCACCCACCAGGGGGCGGTGGCACCCACTTTGGGAATCACTGCTCTAGGCCAATGCTTGATCCACTGTGCCTCCTTGCTTTCTCTTATCTTTTTCTTGGTCCTATTTTTGCCTTGATGGTGTATGCTATAGGGGTCCAGCAAGGAGCCACCATAAACTTCAAAAGAAACCCCAGCAAGCATTATGAAGCACTGACTATGTACTAGAGATGCAAAGAGAGGCAAAAACAATCCCTGACCTTAAAGAGTTCACATTCCAGTGGAAGGGCCAATATGAAAATAACTATGAACATGCAAGAAGGTAAATTGCAATCTCCGAAGGAAGTCATTTAGATGAAGCAGTTCTAAAGAAAGGCTATTTGAAGAAGATGAGATTTTAGCTGAGATTCAAAGAAAACTATGGAAGTCAGGAGATGGAAAAAGGAAGAAAAAGTATTGCCAATAAAAGGATCAATAAAAGGAATCAGGATAGTGTGAGGAAACAAAAAGGAAGCTACTGGCTCTGGAACACAGAGCTCATGTAGGGGAGGAATATTTAAGATGGTTGTAAAGAAGCCACTGGTTTTTACTGAATAAGAGGATAACATGCCTAGACTTGTGTCTTAGGAAGATAACTGGTACCTGAGTGGAGGATAAACGGGAGTGGAAAAAGATTTAACACAAGGAGACTGGCCATCAGACTATCATACAAAACCAGTTGTAAGGTCATGTGGCAAGTGCCAGAGAAGGTAAGATGAGATATATGAAAGATATTGGAATGGTAGAATTGACAGGGCTTGGCATGAAGGTCAGGCCTATGTCATTTATTTTTATTCTCCCCCAATACTTAGAACAGTAAAACAACAAATTGTTATAGAATCTTAGACCATTAGATCTGAAAAGTGTCCATGAGCATAGTAATTGCCCACTGATGATTTGTAAAATGAATTAATGAATGTTAAAAAATTCAAAGAAAGCTAAAAAAGTTTCACTCCAGAAGCGTGGCTGCATAGACAAATTTCTGCCTCATCGTTGGAGTATATGTAATTTATCACCCCTCCAGTTTTTGTGAAATCCTGATGACTACAAGGGTATTTATGCTGGTGATTCACCAGCTGGGAACTATCTTTGCCACAATCTATCTCCTCTACTTAGCAGCTCATATCTCATATCTCTGAGCCCTTTGGAGGTTAATGCTGTTGCCCATTAGATAACTGCCTTCCAGGGCTTTCAAACAGTATAAAACATTGACTTTAAGATTTAAAGGATTTGGAGATAGCTGCCACTGTGGTAATTATGGTCAAAGTCAAGTGGGAGGGAGAAGCAAGATCCTAATCAGAATGATGACCAGAAGGGCTTGTAACTTTCCAGAGCTGGAAATGAACACTGTTTTCCAGATCGAGCATGCCAAATCCTTTATTTTAGAAGTGAAAGCATCCTATTTCTCACTGTCCTGATGTATTTCCCATAAGGAAGTCAAACAATTAGAATGAGGGAGAAGTTGTATTCTTAAACAATACATTAGAGAATGTTAGAGATAAAAAAATAACACTTTAGAACATAAAAGGTAAGAAGAGAGAGAAGAGAATTTTAGGATAGGAAAAGGACTTTGGAACCTGCAACAAAGAATGTTAGAGCTAGAACAGACCACAGTAGAAAGAAACGTAGGAGAAAAGTAATATCAAATGTTAAAATGAAAAAAACTTTATAACCTAAAATATTAGAACTAAAAGGGGCTTTATTTAGACTATAGAAAAGATATAATTGTTTGCCTCTATGGCTGTCCTTCAAATACATAAAGACAGCTATTATACTGCACTAAATCTTCTCTTCCCTAAGTAAAACATCCCCGTCTTCTACAGCCATACCTCATATAATGGATTTTAAGTTCCTCCCCATCTTTGTTAGTGACTTCCTCTTTATGAGCTCCAGTTCCTCACTTCCCTTCCCACAATGTCCTTACCAGATCTGGATACAGAATTCCAGGTGTGGTCTGCCCAGGGAGATGAGATCCTTTTTTTTCTCCCCTTTTCAGTATTCAATACTGTTTCATCAGGGCCTGGGCTACCCACACCAAGCAGGAAATATAAAACAGGACAATCAGGACCTTGAGGATGGGAAAGGGAATAAGCATTTATTAAGTCCCTATGATGTACCAGGAACTGTACTAAGTGCTTTACAAATAGTATCTTATTTTATCCTCACAACAAAACGTCACAGGATATCTTACCTGAAGAAGAAAAGATAGGACAACATGACAGTTGTTTTATGTATTGGAAGGACTGTACTATACATGAGTAATTATATGTTATTAACAATATTTTGAAGACTCTTCTAAGTCTAATATTCTATGTTATAATCTGGGAGGTAGGTCATGTTATGATCCCCATTTTATAGATTTAGAAACTGGGGCAGAGGTTAAGTGACTTGTCTGAAGTCACGTAGGTTTTCCAAATTCCAGATCCAATTCTTTATCTACAGGACCACCTCGATGCCTTATGCAGGTACAACTGTGACTAGATTATGAGCCTGGATACTCTAAGGTTTCCCACCGGAGAGGCAGGATAAAATGAGGATGTTTTTTACAAGTTAGGAAAACCAAAAGGAAAACAGTTAACAGCCACCCAAATCTCTTTACTTTTAAAGCTTACAAAGGACTTTCCCTCACAGCAGGCCTGTGAAGTGAGTCATGCAAACATTATCTTCATTATATAACTGAATCAAGTGAGACCCAGAGAATTTAACTTGAACAGAAGCAGCTAGTTTTAGAACCAGGACAACTTATCTGACTCTAAGAGTGTCTTTGGCTTGAGACTCTAGCCATGCACTCACATGAAAGTATCCAACCACACAGAGAAATGCAAATCTGAAGCTTAAGAGAGGGTCAGGGGTGGTGATTTGGGAATAGAAAGTCATTCCTCTTAAAGACTAATGGGCAAAACCATTATAGAGGCAGGTGATGCCTTTCTTGGTGGGGGGGAGTAGCATATAGGGAAACTTGGCAGTGAGATAGTAAGTTGGATCTGGGGGCCAATTAGCTTCCCTTGGATACCGAATGTATTCAAAATGGACTTTTCTCTGAGAGGCACAGGAGATAGAAAACCATCATGGCGGTCATGGAGCAAGAGACATTTCCCCTGGCTTGAAATGAAGATTACAGTTTACTTTTTCCATTTGGTATTTAAGAACAAAAACAAATAAATAAAACAAAAATAATTTAGAAAACAAAAATACTAATGATTTCTATTTGAGAAAATTGTCCCAAATATTTAGCTTGGATTGCTGCAAGATCATTTAATTTCATTGAGATTTCAGAGATACATATAGACTGGAACTAGTATTTGTGTATTTCTAAACAATTGAAATGATTACAAGAAGAAAGAGTTGGAGGGAAATGGGATTTTTACTAATTGTATTTTTTTTTCTTTTCTTGTAGCCAACTTGCTTCTCTTTTTATTTCAACAAAAGCTTTTCCATTACAATCCCATTAGGAAAACTGAACTATACAGGGTATTTGAGTTTTGACTTAGGAGAGTCACAAAATCTCAGAAACCATCTACTCTACTTGTTCTAATTAATATTTAAATCCCTTACGTTACATGGATTTATAAAATTTAGAGCCATATGGACTTAAAATACAATTTCTCTGACTCTCATTTTATGGATTAGGAAACAGACCTACCTAGATCATACAGTTAACAAATAGCAGGGATGGGATTTGAACCAGGATTTTGAACTTCAACTCTAGGGCTCTTCTTCATTATTTTCCCACTCTTCATATCATATTCCTTGTCTTTTGTCAGTGACCATCCCACCTCAGATACTTATGATCTTTGTAACTCTGGACAAATTATTTCCTCTGAGGTCTCTTATCTGCAAAAAGGAGAAGGTCACTCTAGATGGTCAGCGATGATACTATCATTCTCTAATATAATATCTGTTTAAATATCTCTAATGGTAAGGAATGCAACTGCCTTAGAAGATGGCCTATTCAATTTTTAGAAAGCTCTTCTATATTTATCACCAACAATTTTAAAATGCCAGACACTGAGGATGCAGAACTAAGTTATTTATATTCAGGAAAAATCTGGCTTCTTGAAAACAACTAGAAAAACAACAACAACAATAATAATAATAATGCATTTATATAGCACTTTAAGGTTTATAGCACTTTATTCACAGTAACACCATGAAATTGGTAAATAACTGATTGTTCTGGTTCTCTCAGAAGCTACACAACAGGTATAATAACATTTTCACATGAAAGATCTTCAGATAGGAAACATACCCACACCAAATCATTTTTTTACTTTAAGTTAATAAATGCCTATTTCCTTTAATCCATTCTCTTATGAGGTAACGTTTCCTGTCCAGATCCCAGCTTTTCATTATCCTCTTGAAAATGTGAACTTGAAGACACCTTAGAAATATTTTGAGTATAAAACTTATCTTACAAATGAGAAAAACTTGGGCTCAACAAAATCAAGTGACAGCTGTGTAAGTTTAGGTTGAACTTATAAACAACAAAAAAAGAATTCTTTCTGTATATCAGAGCATATATAGATAACTCCATATGAAACCATGGATCTCTGTTTCATAGTGCTTGGTTTTTAAAAAATATTTACAAAATTCTACAAATTAATTTTAAAACTTGTCGTGCTTCTCTGTGATTTTTTTCTGAATTGTCTACTGCTCTTTTCTCTCATTTCAAAATGGTTTAATGGCCCTCACTTTTTTCCATCTCTACTGCTAACCACCACCCCCAATTAAAAACAGAGAAGAGACAGAGACCAAAACAGAAGAAAAAGGGAGACAAAAAAAACTTGTAACAAGCAAAATAAATACAAATAGTGGCTATATTAAAAATGTGTGTTTCTTTCAGCACCTTGTCTGCAAATAAGCCTTTGCCAAGCTTGCTTAATTCTAGTGCATACCCTCTCATTGGTTCCTATAAATCTTGTAAACAGCTTATTTGAACATATTTGTTTTCTTGTCTCCTCCATTTAATTATGAGTTCCTAAAGGGCAGGATTTCTATTTTTTTCCTCACCTTTCTTTGTAATCCCCAGCATTAAGCACATAGTCCAGCACAGGGGCTTAATGAATGTTTAGGACTATTTCAATCACCTGTTTGTTTAGGGGTAAGTAACAGTTTCATCAAAGATCCTATGGAGATAGGCCATTGGGTTAATTAGAATTAAGCTTTTCAAAGTTTTTTTTTTTAATTTACATCATTGCTATACCTGAATACAATGTTCTCCTGCTTCTGCTGACTTCACTTTGTATTTTGAAGAATTCTCTAAAATCATTTCTTTAGTAATTTCTTATTATGCAATAATATTCCATCACATTCATATACTATAATTTGTTTTGCCCTTGTTTAACGATCTAAGAAGCAATCTAAGGCATTCTTTAGATTTAGCTTTTTTCTCCCTTCATTCTTTTAATCTCTCCTTTGATGTACTTTAACACTACACCAAATATGTGCTTACATGTGTTGATTGTACATTGTCTTTTTCAAATAAGAGAGAAGTTCAATTGATGCCCACTCCTCCGTTCCGTCCTCAAGGCATGCATACTTTTCTTCTTACATGACACAGTTATTAAAAATCAAACAGCTCCTTCCAATTGCTAAAATAAATTTACCTTTCTAGGGTTTTTTAGGGCTCTTACATTTGTATTTCAAAGTTCCTAATTCATCTCTGGTCTTTTCATCAGTAATCCATGAAAGTTCTCAATTCCATTTAAAGATCCATTTTTCTCCCAGCAGGATTATACTCTACTTTGCAGGATAAGTTATTTTTGGTTTTAAACCTATATAT
>NC_058130.1:692371582-692383526 GCF_016433145.1 Gracilinanus agilis | reverse complement strand
AGAGAGAGAGAGAGAGAGAGAGAGAGAGAGAGAGAGAGAGAGAGAGAGAGAGAGAGAGAGAGAGAGAGAGATTGAGAGAAAACCAATGTTTTCTAGGCACATTAACAATAAGTCAATTGGGGGCAATCCCCTGTGGCATACAAGTTTATATTCAAAATACTTGTTTTCAACCCCCCAAAGTTCAATCAGTTATACTCCAAAGTTTCTACTGGATATTCTGATACTGTGGAGGTTTCTTTAGACATCCTCATGGAGCTTTCTTTAAACAATTCCTCTTCTAGATTCAAAGAGTTATTGAGCTCTCTTCCCTGAAATGTTTCTTTCTCAAAAGATTTTTTTTGTTTTTATGGTAATTATACAATCCCTATGACAATTATACAGTAGGCAATGGTGATTAAGTGACTTACCCAAGGTCACACAGCTAGGAAGTATTTGAGGCTATATTTGAATTCAGAAGCTCCAATCTTTGGGCCTGGCTTTCAACCTGCTATTACTAGAATAACTAATATAATTCTAATAATAAAAAGAAAACAATTATATCTCACATATTTATGGTATATAAAAATACTTGATCTTTTAATTTTATTATATAATTTATTATATATCATAGTTATATTATATATTATATTATATCTAATTTATATTATATATATATCAGGTAGATAAGTCAGATCATAGATTAAATTGTCCATTTTATAGATGAAGAAACTGAACCTTGGAGAGATTATATCACTCAAAGTGAATTATAGCTTTTACATAGTATCAGCTGGTAAGCCACAAAGGTACAACATCACTTCTTTTTTTTTTTTACTCTGCAAAGCTCTTTCAACTATACTTTTGCACATGATGGACTGGGTGTTTATTAAGCACTTACTATATGCCAGGCACAGTGTGGTAAAGGATTTATTCAGGTTTCTATCACAAGTCACTGATGGAATAAAGATGCAATTGGACATTCTCTGATTCCATTGCTCATTCTTTGACTGTCCACCCATTGGACACTGTGCAGGTTGTATTTTACATAAGATAAGAAAATTACTTAAAACAGAATGACCTTTTGAAGTTGGTGCTGGACTTGGACTAGGGGAAAACCCAAGTTGTGCCACTCACCAGCCATGTAACCATGGACAAATCTTGTCCTCTTTGCTCAGCCTCAATTTCCCCATATTCAAAATAAAGAGGCTGAACTAGGCACTTGTTTCTTAAAATTCATTCCCAAACTAGAAGTCTGGATTACAAATTAAGCAGGCATTTCTATTAATTACTTACTATATGCAAAGGATTTTGCTAGATTCTGGGAGTACAAATACAGGGATGAAATAATCCCTGCCCTCAAGGAGTTTGCATACAGAGTTGTGATTTCCTTCATCAACCCTCAGTTTCCCAAAACACAATCAACCATATCAGAATGACTAATTGCCACAGCTCCCTTGAAGCTTATTTCCTTTTTTTCTTAAACCCTTACCTTCTGACTTAGAATCAATACTGTATTTTAGTTCCAAGGCAGAAGAGTAGTAAGGGCTAGGCAATGGGGGTTTAGTGACTTGCCCAGGGTCACCTGGCTAGGAAGTGTCTGAGGCCAGATTTGAATCCAGGATGTCCCCCTCTGGACCTGGCTCTCAATCCACTGAGCCACTCTGCAGCCCCCTTGAAGCTTACTTCTCTTAGTATCCCTCTCCCCCTCACACCCAGCCTCAAGTCTAAAGGCATTAGTTTATCCTATAAAAGATAGGTTGTGAGAGCCTCTGACAGTTGGCTCTGAGAAAAGTAAATCTGATTAAGGTCTCTGGAAGCTCTAAATTTGACAAACCAATCATTGTGTCCTACTCTTCAGGCCAGTGCCTCCTCCTTCCAGTTAAAGACCCAGCATCCTTGAGCAAACCTGACTCATGCCTGGAGGATTTTTCTTTGTCTCTCATTCCATGCTACCTTGGCTGCTCCACTCCTTTGTTCTTGGGGGCCTTGCCAGATAGATGGAAGTTTTCTTCAATGCTATTTGTTCTCTGGAAATGAAAACCAAGTTCTTTAGTGTCTGTTGAATATTCAAGAGCCAAGCAGCTGACAATTTTTAGGGAGAGCTGTTGAGAGGCTGACTGCCTTTATGGTCTTGAGTCATCACTTACTTTTATGAAGTACATATTATTTCGCATATATAGACCCTAATTTCTTCATCCATAAAATGGGTGTAGAAGCACTAGCACTATTGAGCTCTAGCGTTGTGAGCATTATATGAGATAATATATGTCAAAGTGCTTGGTAAACTGTCAAGTGAGTGGAACAGTGGAGGGGGGGTGGGGAATAACAAAAACACTGTTTTTGAAAGCAGAAGACCTGGATTAAAATTCACCTTTGATAATTTACTATGCAGGTCACCCAGAGCAAATTATTTCACATTCCTGGGCCTCAGTTTCCTCATCTGTAAGAGAAGAGGAATTGTAAAATAGAAGGCCTCTGGATTTCCCTTATGATCCTATAATCCTATCTACTAGTTTAGAGCTTTAAGGATTTGTAATTTTATCCTCGTAGGCATTTTTCTCTACCTATGCATGTCTCACTCTCTGCATTCCCCCATCAATGATTTAATGAGTTTCTGTGGAAAAGAAATCCATCACCTGGTTGTCAGCCTCCTGGTCCTGAAACTCCTCAGTGAGCCAGGCTGGTCTTCAGGTAATGGGCACATTGCCAGGTGCTATTCAGAGCCTTCACAGTCCTGGCTGAGCTTGTGTTGGACTGCCAGCCCTCATCTCATCCACACCACGAGGGACAGCAAAGGAGGACTTAAGTGGAAGCTGATATCATTATTATAATTCTACTGATTGCCTACACATCATTGTTACTGGAGTTGAACCCACGTCTGCACTCCCTGTTGTTTTTTTGTTTTTGTTTTTGTTTTTGTTTTTCCCATGCCTGAAAGTCCTAGAGGGAAGCATGGATGTGTTTCAATAGTCCTGGCATGGACCTGAGTGTGGGTGACTTATGGAGTCATGTCTGTTCAATGCCACAGATGAACAGGAGACTTGATTGTTCTTACAGCTACTGGGATTAAGCATATCCTCCAGCTCTGGGAGGAAGTCTTCCTTCTTGTGTTCTTTCTATGTCTCTTTTTTTTACCCCTTAGGGGACAGTTGGTGCCTCAGGACCTGCCGGCCCACCAGGAAGCCCAGGAGTGACAGTAAGCCTTCCACTACAGAGCATTCCCTCATCTGAAGAACAATCATGTTGAATGAATCACTAAGTTCTATCCATTCTGCTTCAATAATATCTTTCCTGTCTATTGCCTCCGTCCACTTCTGCTGACATTACCCTAGCTTAATCCCACATCCCTTTTCATCAGAAGTAATAGAAAGCCCATGAAACTGATCTCTCTGCCTCTGGTTTCTCCCCCTTCCATTTCCTCCCCCCAAAATACAATAAACAGTCCCACATCTTAATACATAATTCTGATGATATCCCTTATCTACCCCCTGAAACTGTGGAAAGCACCACTTTTCCTGTCAAATAAAACACCTTTATTCGTTTATCTTGGCATTCAAAGTCTGCTATAATCTAGTTCTAATTTGTCTTTCTGACTAGGGTCAAGAAAGCAGTCTTTGTTTTATTTAGTTCAGTATAGTATAATGGGAAGCAAAAATGGATTTTTAGTCAGGGGACCTGGTTGAGGATCCTGAAAGTTGACTCTTCTACTTAATATCTGAGTGACCTATAACAAATCATGGAATCTCTCTGGTCCCCAGTTCCTTTATCTATAAAATGAGTGAGTAGATCATAGTTTCTCTCTTTCTTTTAAATCCCAGGCCCATCTGGCAAATTGGTGATGTCTTTGGACTTCTCCAACTGTTTTAAATGAATAAAACAAGATACATAAGATCACAAAGGAACTACAGATATCAAAAGATCTTTAAAAAGACAATTCATGGACCCCTGGAAAAGAGCCACTGCTCTAGACAACCTGTAAGACCCTTCCAACTCTAGGTTCTAATTTCATACATAGAATCATAGACCTTCAGAAATGAGAGACCTCGAAAGTTATCTAGTCCAATTCCTTATTCAGACATCAATTCCATTGATGGCACCCATGCCAAGCAGCCTAAGAAAGGTTTCTTCTATAAAGTGGCATTTTAGCGAAGACTTGAAGGAAGTCTGAAGGTAGAGATAAGGAGAAAAAATATTCCATGCACAGGGGACAGCCATTGAAAATATTCAGTATGAAAATGGAATGTCTCATTCAAGCAACAATAAGGAGCCCATATCATGGATCACAGATACATTGTTGGGAATGAAGAATAAAAAGATTTTAAAGATAGGAAGAGTTCAGGTTGTGAAGGGCTTTGAATGCCAAAAAGAAGAATTTATATTTGATCCTGCAGATGACAGGAAGCCGCTGGAGCTTACTGAATGGGATGCTGACATGATCAAATCTGAATTTTTAGAAGATTGATTTGATAATTGAGAATGGATTGCAGTAGGGAGAGACTAGAGGCAGAGAGGCCACCCAGAAGGCTATTGCACTAGTCCACTCTGACAGTGGGAATTTCAGCAGTAGCATATGCTCTGGATCAAATGCATTTCCAAAGCTTGGTGTACATTTGTTCCCAAAGAGTCTTCTGCCAGAGCAGACGATGACCTTAATGATCTGAACTAGTTCTTCTCTGGTAAGTGCATAAAAAATGAAAATAGTGCATCCTTGTCTCTGGTCTTTTTCAGGGTAAAGATGGTCCTCCTGGTCCCCAAGGCCCACCTGGATTACCTGGAATTCCTGTAAGTAGCATTTGATTATTTATTCCTTTTAAATCTTTCAGACTTTAGCACTACATTGTGGTACTAGAGCAGAAAAATGTTCAAAGTGTCAGTGAAGAAGAGAGGAATTTAAAATTGAGACCTTTAATATAGCCAGCCATTACTCTTGGAGATTATATGTCACTACCTCTGCTACTTACTAGTTCTGTGACCCTCAAATCATTCCATCCCTGATCCTCGGTTTCCAAATCTGTAAAATTGTAAAAATACCTTGAAGTGTGGTTGTGAAGTTCCAATAGGAAAAATATATAAGGTTCTTTTTCAAACATGAAAATGTTATATAAATATTACCTGTATACTATTATCATTCTACATAATGATATATAACAATATAATTGTCATGCATATATAACAATTATATGTATATAAATATATATATATAAAACAAAGCTAAATAACAATATTTCGTATTATTTAACAGGGTATTCTTTTTATTACTACACTCTTCCTCCAAAAAAAGCTTTTTACTTTCCTAGCTCTACAATTCCAGTTTAACAAACTGATTCTCATAGGATATGGTTCGAGTAGTTTTACCGTTCTGGTCATTGTCCTCTAGACATAGCCCAACTTAATCAATGTTCTACCAAACACAGTGAATCCTCTTAGTTGTGGCTCTCCGTGGCCAGCCCTTAGACTATTGTTTCCAGTCTGCCCTACTCCCAGGAAGTTCAGAGTAAAATCAATAAAAATTTAAGACCTAGCTCAACTGCTACTTTTTGCAAAAAGCTTCCCTAAATCTTCTTAGGCAGAAAAAAAATTCATTCTCTACTGAATAAATATAGATAGTACTTTGTATTCTCATAATACTACTTTCTCATTCTACCTTGCAATACATCTTGTGTCATGTAAACTGTGGCCATATTTTATCTTTCATAGTAGACAAAAATTCCTTGAGTCAAGTACTTATTCTATCCACTTTTTGTTTAATTTTGTATAATTTTTTCTAGATTATATGCCAATATAATTTTTAACCCTTACCTTTTGACTTAGAATCAGTACTAAGCCTTGGATCCAAGGCAAAAGCTCAGTAGGAACTAGGCAGTTGGGTGGGGTGGGAAGGTTAAGTGACTTGCCCAGGGTGACACAGCTAGGAAGTATCTGAATCCAGATTTGAACTCAGGACCTCCTGTCTCTGGGCCAGCTCTTAATCCACTGAGCTATCTTGCTACTGCTGATACAGTTTTAATAATTATTTTCTGACATCTTGCAATCCATGTTTTTCTTTCTCCATCCTTCCCAAGACAGCACATAATATGTAGGTTTTATATTTATTATACAATATATATTTTCAGTGAAAGAAGACATATATTACTTATACTAGAGGAAATTTCATGGAATAAATAAAATGAAGAATGGAATGCTTCCATCTTCGTTTAGAGTCTGTCAGCTCCTTCTTTGGAAGGGCATATCCATTATACTAGTTAAAAGTTCATTACATCAGTGGATTGAGAGTCAGGCCTAGAGATGGGAGGTACTGGGTTCAAATCCAGCCTCAGACACTTCCCAGCTGTGTGACCCTGGGCAAGTCACTTGACCCCCATTGCCACTCTTACCATTCTTTCACCTAGGAGCCAATACACAGAAGTTAAGGGTTAAAAAAATGAATAAAATAAAAATAAAAGAGTTCATTACACCCAGTAGGTACTGGTACAGATTTATTGGTCAATGGAAAATGTTTTGAGCACATGTTATTCTATTCTTATTTTTGTAGGTGTCTGATCCCCTTAAGTTATATCTTAGCTCCATGAGAGCAGAAACAGAATTAATTTTCAGTTTAATATCCCCAGCAATGGATAGGGAATGTAGAGGTTAATAATTAAAGAGATAATCAATAATAGAAAAATATGAGTAGAATATGAATGCCAAATAGGTAACAATAAAAAACAATAATAATAAAAAACACTAATATCATGTTATCAGGAAAAGGAAATATCCTGTGAACTTAGAAAGCCTCATAAGAGGGGAGGGATTTCTTTCCTTGCACTATGAATAAGACTTGGGCCAATGTAAAACAGTAGAAAGAGATGTCTAGGTAAGAAAAATTTGCAGGACTTAGAATATACAATGTATGTCCAGTGGGGAGGGACAGACAGTGAGGAGTCCAGGATGAATGAGGGAATTATTTCTGTTTAGTAGCTCAGTCATTAATTATTTATGTCACTCCGGACAAATCACTTACTCTTTTTTTAGTCTTTGTTGACTCATCTATAAAATAAGAGAATTTCACTGGATAATTTCTGAGCTTCCCTTTAGAGCTAACATATTATGGAGAGAAGGCTAGAAAGGAAGCAGAATGCTGGTGGTCCTCCAATACTAGACTAAGGAGAAGGATTTTATTGTGGAAGAAGTTAAGTGTGAATATATGAACTGTGGATTTTACTACTCTTGACTCTTTTATTTCTGATATTAAGAGCTGACATTTATATACAAAGATTTAAGGATATTTTAAAAAACGTGTTGATATCTTTTGTTTTTCTATTTTATTTTCCAGTAAATCACTTCCCTTGCCTACCCAGATATCCATCCCTTTAATCAAATAAAATTTTTAAAAAGAAGGAAAAAGCAATTCAACAAAACTAACCATTGCATTAGTTAAACCTTACAATCATATAAATTATATAAATGCATATGTGTCATATAATATATGTTATATTATATAAATATATAAATTGCATTAATACAATTGTGTAAAACCATATAATATAGGCGGTTGTTCCATATCCACAGCCATCTTCCTCTGAAAAGAGAGGTACTCACTCATATCTCTTCTTCCGGGCTAAGCTTAGTCATTAATAGAAAAACTTGAGTCATAACATGTCGTGGCTTTCCATCAAACTGGTGTAGCCATTGTTCAGATTTTTTCCTGGTTCCTCTTGCTTACCTTTGCATTAGTTCATAAAAACCTTCTCATGCCTCTGTATTTATTGTGTGTTCATTTTCATAGAGCATAATGATATACCATTGCATTCATGCAACACACTTTGTTTAACCATTCTACAGCCTTTAAGCATATATTTTCCCCCAGTTCTTTGCTACCAAAAAATGATAAAACATTTCCTTACCTCTCGATTTCCTTGGATTATACACAGTGATAATTTTTTGAGTCAAAAAGTAACATTTTAATCAATTTAATAGTAACATTACAAATGAGAGAGAGAAATAAAAAAGAAAGAAGAAAATAGAGGGGATAGGAGAAGCAAGAAAAAGAGGGGAAGAGAGGAGAGACTCATCAGAACCCTGGGGTTTATCCAAGTATGGGCTCAGAGAGGAAATGAGCTAAACAGTTTCCATGGATAGAACCCCAGGTCTGGAGTCAAGGATATTTGAGTTCAAAATCACCCTCAGATGCTTACCAATTGAGGTGACCTGAGCAAGTCATTTAACCTCTGTTTGTCTCAGTTTCTTCATCTGTAAAACAGAGGAAACCCTAGTACCAATTTCTTAGGACTGTTGTGAGGATCAAATGACATATTAATTGTAAAGAGCTCTTAGCAAAATGCTTGGCAAAAAATAAGCCTAATATAATAATGTTTATTAATATTGTTATTACATGATATGCATGATAATCTATGAAATATTTAGAAGATTCAATCAGACAGGCAAGAAAAGTATAAGGAGAGCAAAATTTTGTTAGAACCAAGGGAAAGTACATCAAGGAGGAGGGAATGGTCAGGAATATCAAGAGGGACAAAGACCATTTAAATTTGATAATTAATTTGACATTAAAGAAAATATTGTTGGTCTATCAGGAAGTATGTTTGCAAGAGAATGAGGAATGAGAAGGTGAGAAAGTGAAGGCAATGCTTGTAGATGGTTTTTTTCTTGGCTCTTATTGGCTTTGGAGGGGAGGAACAAACTAAGATCCATTTTGAGTCAGGAGTGTCCTGGTAAATGCTTAATAACAGACTCCAAATAGCATTAAGTTTAATCTCCACCATTAACACCTCCTTAAATCTAGGCAAATGACCAAGTTCTAGGTTGTAGCATTTGTTGATTTATGAAGTGTAAATACAGCTCACACTGAAAATTTAACCATCAAGTCTCCAAGTTAGTTCTAACTAATTCCAGCAAAGCCCTGTTTTTAGTGGACAGCAGGATTGAGTGATGGTGTTCTAAGGATGGAGGAGATGTGGGCACATCTGTAGACCTCATGGAAGGAGGCAATGGATAGAGAGAGATTAAAAATATGGGAGTTTTTAGTTCTGTATCCCAAAGGAATAAAAAAATAGGGATGGGTCTATTTGTACACAAATATTTATAGCTGGGCTCTTTGTGGTAGCAAAAAATTGGAGACTGAGGAGATGTCCCTTAATTGGAGAATTATAATGATGGAATATTATTGTGCTATAAGAAATGATGAAATGGTTGATTTCTATAATAACTAGCAGGACTTAAATGAACTGATGCAGAGTGAAATGAGTACAAGTAGGAGAACATTGCATATAGTAACTAAAACACTGTGGGATGATCAAATGTAATCGACTTTGCTACTAATAGCAATACAATAATCCAGAACAATTCTGAGGAACTTATGAGAAAGAATGAGAAAAAGAACTGTGGGAGTAGAAAAGCAGAAGAAAAAGATGATTTATCACATGTTTATTTGGGTATAAGATTTAGAGTTTTGGATTTAAAAGATTGCTCTATTACAAAAATGAACAATATGGAAATAGGTTTTGAGTGATAATACTTGTAAACCCAGTGGAATTGCTTGTCAACTACTGGAGAGAAGAAGGATGAGGGGAGGGAGACAACATGAATCATGTAACCATGGAAAAATTATGTGTAGACTTGTTACTGGAATAAAATAAATAAAATGTTTTTAAAATAAAACTTTAAAATATATAGTTTTATAAGTAGATTAAATCACATCTTTTGCATATTCAAGCACTGTTTCATAGGTCCTTCATATGATTATCTTAATAGTATCCCCTGAAAAAAATAAGAAAAACAGGTCTATCCTTCAAGTTTAACCTTAATATTCTCTCATCTGCTAGGTTTTAAGTTTCTTGAGGACACAGACTTTGTTTTATTAACATTTACAACTGATCCTAAACCTAATGTAGTATTTTGTTCACTAAATATAATACCCACTAAATAAACATTTGATGAATGAATGACTGTATTCTGTGATAAACATAGATCCAAAGGAGTAAATCTATGAAGACCTTATTAAACACAACAAAATTCTGCTTTCTTCATAACCCATTTCACTGATAACCCCCACATGATGTTGCGGACTTAGAGACATCCATAGATTGCAATGTGGCTGTTTCTCTAAGTGCCTCATGCTGACTTTGATAAGAAATCTGTGCTCATCCCTGCTGGAGAAATGTTTTTTTTTTTTCAATTGCACATCGTTTATGCTCTTTTTGACTTATCAGTCTAGAACTCTTTCTCTTTACCCTCATGTTTTGGAAAACAAACTTTTAATTTAGGGGAAAAAATCAATAACAGTCTCTCTAAAGAAATCCTTACTAGTGAGCTGGGGGCACTCAGTTCTGACATATCTTTAGAGATACATTAAAACTACATGGCAGAAGTCTAGGTGGCAATTTATTGACAATTACCATGAGAAGTTTCTGTCTACTGGCAATATGGGAGTTAGTTTTTTATTGTTTTTATTGCTACTTTTTGTTTTCATATTGCCTATTTCCCCAGAAAATCCTTTACATAACCCCACCTCATCCCAGCAAACTTTCATTATAATGAAAACATTAAAATGAGAGGAAAAAACAATATTCAGAGAAAATAACCAAATGACTTTATCCAAGTCTAATATGTAAAAAAGGGGGATAACTAAATGAATCAGATTAAGAACAATACAGTTCTCTGTCAGATAACCTTTTCCTTCTAAAGACTCTTTTTTCATTAATCCGTATCACTATTTTTAAATTTTACCAAGATGTTTTTACAACAAGATCCTTACAGTTTCTGTAATCCAGTGCTCCATCCACTGTGGCCATTGACGTGAGTAGGTGACTCTTATAAACTTAAAACAATATGCCACATGTGTGGATCTGTTTTTATCAACTGTAAAATGTCCAAATATCTGATTTGGGCTAAAGACAGTGAATCAACTAACCAACTGTATTATTAATGTGCCAACTATGTACCGTGCTAGTTCCTAAGGATATAGAGACAAAATGATGCAATCCTTACTTTCAAGAAACTGACATTCAAAGAGGATAATGGCATGCATGCATATGTCTACATAGAATAAATAAAAAGAGAAGATATACAAGATATTTAAATGCAAGATTGTTAGGAGTATTCCAAAAAAGGGTTCCCAGGGTGTTTTTGATGTTTGGGCTTGAGCCCCATCTTTTTTGGGGTTGCATTAAAGTTCTGAGTGTCACTTCTTCCCTCCCACCCCACACTAAAGAAGGTATCATTTGACAAATATATGTGTGTGATATATATTCACATACATGAAAAACTATGCCATGCATCCTTCCATTTATCACTTCTTTCTCTGGGTATTTACAGTTATTCTTCAAATATTACTGTTGCTGTATATAACTTTGTTCTGGTTCCACTCATTTTATTTTTCATCATTTAATGCAGGTATTTCCATTTTTTAAAATTAACCTACCCTTCATTTCTTACTGCACAATAATATTCCGTCACAATTAAATGGCACAACTTGTTCAACACCAATCCAATAAATGGGCAACCATTCAATTTCTATTTCTTTGCCATCACATAAGAGGGCTGCTATTGTAAGGATGGGGGATGGGACAAAAAGAGCCAGAAGAAGGCTGTTGGGGACAGTTACTGACAGTTGAGACCAGAGAGAATTCCGAGTAATTCTCCAGAGGAGGAGGGAGAAGGAGGAACTTCCAGCGGAGGACTGAGGGAGGGAGGGAGGAGAACATCTCAGCTCGAATCCAGTCCTGAGGGCTTCCTGAGGATCTTTCTTTGGACACTGAAACCCCAATTCCCTGGTCAAAGGCATCCCATCGCTTCTCACCCAGCAAGACTTCAATCATCGAGTTAGCTAAGTTTCTGGACTCTATTTTGGGAGCGATCTCTTGGGCTCCTTCCCCCATAATCCAACCTTGCTGAGAGACCCTTTCTGGTTTGACTTGCAATTATAGAAAAGGATAGAAATAGAAACAGAAGAGAAGAGACAAGGGGGGGGGGG